>NC_051179.1:211259014-211302397 GCF_013339695.2 Rhipicephalus sanguineus
ATGTGCTCACAAAATTTGTGAGCGCACATAATTCACAAAAGGGGAGCAGCTTGCGTTAGCGCGCTATCACTAGCACTATTTGACGAAGAAATTAGCTGCCATGAGCCTCAATTGTGATCACTAAGCTTGTTGTCACATGTTTTGTTTTTCTTGTTTTGTTTTCTGTTTTATTGTTAGGTTGCAGTTTTCTAGCCTGCTGTCACTTGCCTTAAAAACCTTTTTTTTCAGACCTGGTTCTTCGGTTTTGTGATTTTATGAATGTCCGACCTTTAGCGGTTTTAATCATTTGGTATTGGACCACCATGTCATTGTTTCTTTTTTGCCATTTTTTGCTTGTGTTTGTTGTTTAATGAAATCGGCTTCTGCCGCATCTTGTAAACCCTATCCAAAAAAAAAGCTGGCGGGCCGAGTCACTTGATAGCATTTGTGCCATTTTTCGATTTTTTGCTCGCCTGCCTACAGATTCTCAGACTTTCCAATAAGGAAATCAGGATAGTCAGCTCTGTGCCCTGTATGTTTCTTCGTCCCGTTGTCTGCGCTCTTTTGCCACAAAGAAGAATCCACATTCAAGTGCGTGTTACTTGTTAAACATCTTGACAGGATAGCACAGCTACTCAAGAAAAGAGCACATAGCAGTGCTGAACTCACGACTAACTTTTCTAGAATCACGCAGATACTTAAGAATTCACCTGACCCCAAGTGTTTTCACAGAGATAACATCATTTACAATGGTCGATTCCACGAAAGATAAAAAAAAAGGTGTATACTTGATGTTTCCGATTTTCCTGATAATTTTGTATGTTGTGCACATATGACTGCACAGCACGAAATCGCAATTTGTTTTCACATAAAAATTTTTTTCAACACAGGAAAATTCGACGAGCGTCGCCGGTTGACGGACGACAATCTTACGAAGAGTGCGTTTTCTGAGTCCAAATTCGCAAACCATGGGCTGGCAAGCTACTGAAGCTATACATTACAAATATCTTTATATTTAGCATAAGTAGAAGTGAGAAGAAAATAGTATTATAATTTGATGGAATCTGAGCAAATTAGGCATTTTTAAAATTCCCGACAAACGCTGCGTTAGTGAAAATTAGTCAAATTTGGACGCTAGTTACTTCTGTGAACATTCTTAGTGTGTTCATATTTGCTGTATAGAATAGGACTTTATGTGAATAATGAACCTCTGCATTTGTATTCTCTAATAATTTTCAAAGTAGTAAATTTTCATGTATATTTGTATGGTCGCCCATTTGATGTCGTCACCGATCATCATGCAACTATGTGGCTGTCATCATTGGGGATCCCTCGGGCCGTCTCGCCCGCTGGGCACTTTCCTGCAAGACTACGACATTCGCGTGCTGTACCGCAACGGACGCCAGCATGCTGATGCCGACGCCCTCTCGCGCTCCCCCCCTTGCCTGACGCCAATGCCTCTGCTCAGTATCTCACATTGCTGTTTCTTCCATCGAGTTCACACCATCACTACGAGCAGCGCAAGAAATAAAGGATCACCTCGCTGATAGACTTGCTCACTGATCCGTCGGCAACACCAACCACTCGCCGTTGCGTCGTCAAGCCCACAATTCGCCATTCGTGACAACCACCTTGCACCGACGCAATTACAAACGCCAACGGCCGCCAGTGGCTACTTGTGTACCCCGAAGTCTGGCGTGCTGAAATATGCGAGTCCTTCCACTCGATCCGCAATGCGCGCACTCTGGGGTATCCAAAAATTACCACCGCATCGACAACGATACTTCTGCGCGAGGGATGACCGTTACGGCAGAAGTTCGTCCGCTCCTGCCTCGATTGCCAACCCGAAAACCTTCAAACGCCACGTGTCACCAGTCGGTCTACAACCATTACCTTGCCCTAACCCCGTTTGGGCGCGTGGGCATCGATTTGTATGGACCACTCCTCTGACCTCGGCTGGTAACCGTTGGGGCCATCCTCGCCGTTGACCATCTAACGCGATCTGCCGAAAACCGCTGCCCTCACAGCGGCTACAGCGTGCGATGTTGCCTCCTTCCTGCTACACCGATTCATGCTGCGTCACGGTCCACCCTAGAAAAGCTCTCAGCGATCGAGGCCGTGTCTTCTTGTCGGAAGTCGTCGAAGCCATTCTCAAAGAGTGCCATGCTGTTCACCGCAAAACTACTGCTTACAACCCGCAGACGAATGGCCTAACCGAACACTTTAACCACACGCTCGGCGACATGCTCTCAATGTATGTCGCCGCCGATCACACAAATTGGGATGCCATTCTGCCCTTCGTCACCTACGCCTATAATACCGCCCTCAGAACACTCTGGTTTTTCACCCTTCTTCTGTTGTACGGAAGGCACCCGTCGCACACCATTGACACGATACTCCTACAAGCCGGATCCATCTGAGTGTGCGCCTATTTCTGACACAGCCAGGCTTGCTGAAGAGTGTCGCAAGCTTGCAAAGACCTTTACAACGCACGAACAAGAGCGGCAGAAGAGCCTCACGGTGGCACCACCACTTCTGAGTCCACGTTAGTCGCCGGAGCGCTCGTATGGCTCTCGGTCCCTACCACTGCAATGGCCTCTCTTCAAAAAACTACTGCCGAAAATACGAAGGCCCTACGGGTCATCGAGCGCACATCAACGGTCAACTACCTGATCGAACCATCGAACCAGCTTTGGACATGCGCCGTCGAGGGCGCGACATAGTCAACGTGGAGCGCCTCAAGGCCTACTAACCCACTAATAGTGACAAGCTGTTAGGTCGCCGAACGGCCCCTTTTAACCATTACGTTATTGCAGAGAGTAGTGAAGACAGGACAAGAAGGGACACAGATAGGCGCTATCTTTTAAGTGTTTTTTGGACTCAGATCACACATATTTATAATTTAAAAAGAAAAACTTCAACATGCGCAGGCACAGCTGCGTCCAGGAAAAATAGTTATTTCTTTGACAAGTAGTGTAATGACACACTAACGCAATCTCGGCCAAGATTATGAATACTTGCTGACTCAATATCAATGTAGTATAGTTTCTTTACTGTGTGGCAAACAGGCAATCGCTGCGTTTCTTTACATTGTTGCAATGTTTCCCTGAATCTTTCCTTGAGATGTTGCCCCATTTGCCCTCTATAATGCTTACCCCATGATAGGAGTATCTGATAAACGGTACCTTATATGCAGGGCACGTAACGTGTCCTGTGATTCTTATTGCAGCCAAGCCTCTCCTCTGAGTATCTGGGTTGCTGGCTTTTCCATAGTTTAACATGCTTATTTGAGGCCATGAACATTATGCTGATGATTCCGAGCACCAACCGTTTTTATATTGTTGAATATTCCGTGCAAGATATGGCATCGTGGCAAACATTTTTCCGGCCATCAAGATTTGGCTTTTTGTTTTTTTTTTTGGCTTGGCACTGGAAGGTGGTTTTCTGGGTAGGGCATATGCAAAACGATACAGCAAGGTGAACAGGATATCCTGCTTGTGTCAGGGAGGTTCTTTGGGAAATTAAGGCTTGTCCACAAGTAATAGGAACAGAAATTTTACTGCGTTAGCGAGCCACATGGCATAGGCAGAAATTCATTTCGGGGAAGAGGGCGAGTGGGGCATGGGCCCGGTCTGCTACCCCCCCATCGCTACGCCACTGTCCAGCAGTGTCAGACAATGCACCTTTCTACCATTATTGAGTGGGAGAAACTAAGAGGCAGCAATGGCTTGTTTCCCATCAGTTCGTATAACTAGCTCATGCACTTTTATGCAAATGAAATTGTACATTCAGGAACCTGATATGGTACAATCCTTGCCCGGATGCTGGTGGGTAAGCACCAGTGGGTGTTAGTAATCATGTGCCAGTGTTAATATGTTAGTGGCTTCAGATTCGAAAGAACCTTTGTGGTATTTAATAAAGAAAGACGCAGTCATCCTCATATCTAAAACATTTAAAACTTATGTGCTTGCATATTGTACTAAATTAATCATGTTCCTATTTCTTGTGGACGAGGCTTGATTTCAAGAACTCGCTGGATGCAAGCAGGATATCCTGCTCCCCTTGCTGTATGGCTGCAGAAGCCCTACTAAACAAACACCTTCCAGCTGCCAGGCCAAAGAAATGGCTAATCGTGATGGCCAAAATATGTTTGCCACTATGTCATACCTGCACGGGATATCCGACAATATAAGAACGGTGGTGCTCGGGCAATCATCAGCATAGTGTTCACGGCCTCAAATAAGCGTGCTAAACTATGAAAAGGTTGCACCCAGACACTCACTTGGCTGCAATAGGAATCACAGGACACATTAATGTGCTCTGTAAGGAAGGCATCGTTTATCAGATGATGGGATAAGCATTATGTGGAGCAAATGGGGCAGTGTATCAAAGAAAGGCTCAGGGAAGGACTGAAACATAAAGAAAGGCAGTGATGACTGGTTAGATGAACACTGGAGCATGTGTGGTTGCTTCCCACTTTTTGATGAGAGTTTCATCGTGCGTAAGCACAGCAACGAAACTACTACATTAAAATTGAGTCAGCAACTATTAATAATCTTGGCTGAGATTGCATTAGTGTGCCTTCACTATCTTTAACAAAGAAATAATTATTTTCTTCGATGAGCTGTGCCTGCGCACTGCCCAATTTTTTTTTTCATGGCAGCTGCACCACAGTTTCATGGCAGCACAAACAACACAGATGTTCGATGGAAGATGGAGGAGGCTTGAAGAGAGCGAAAAAATCTTCATAACGGTATGTCACTGCAGCCAACTCTTGTACGAGTAGACTTGCCTTCATCAAGATGGCAACATCAAGAATTAACAGTTGCTCCCTTTATGAAGACAACTCCAAGTTTCAAAACGTTGGCTCTAGCGACATCCCACGTTCAAAGATTACAAGCTCAACAATACAAACTATTCGACGTTCCATGTTCAAGGAATGCAAACTAAATAATATGCATTGCACTGAAGTGCAGAAGGTACGTTTCTCACTCCTAAGCTAAAGGCCAGTATATGCTGTATATCAATAGACCTTATGCAAAATTGCTGCCATCTGTTGGAGGGTTTGACGAAGCTAACGATTCGGCGCCATGTTGGAGGCTTGTGCCCGAATTCTATTGCTGGCCCCGCTATCACTTCTTGCTTGTATCCGCTTTGGTAGTCGGCAATCAGGGCATAAAAATGTCAGGCGGGCCTGTAAACGTTACCGGCATTTCCTAGTTTTTACGTTGACGGTTATTACTTGTAAAGAACCGCCTCACAGCGAGAAGAAGGTTACAAGTTTGACACTGCGAGTCACGTGCAGGCCTGTCGTCGTCGATAATGAAGCTCTGCGCTAGGTTACAAATTGGCCTGTCTGTTTTCAGTGTAGCGAATAAAGCGTTGTTAGCTATCTGAATATCATGCTTGTATAATGTAGGATGGTTGGGAAGAGGCTTTATTTAGCGCGGCTAGGCGCAGCGATGACGGTAAGAAAGTGCAGTTGGACCCAATTGAAAGCATATTTCATGAGGGACAGCCTATGTCGAGCCGACGTAGTGTCCATCTAATTTTAAATAAAACGTTGTCCTCTTTTTATCTTTGAAATAATATTATTTCGCTGTTGTAGTCATCCGACCTATGTTATGTACAGAATTACCGTGCGATTAAAATGCAGAAATTGCGCATCTCATGCACGTGGAAAGTGAACATGAAAAGTGTAGTGTCTCCTAGAAGTAGATGCGATCAGCTGGTATTTTATTGAATATCCTTCCGATATGTGATCCTATATAACAGGAAACGCCAAGAATATTCGTGTTCACATTGTCGCTTAGGGCCTACTGGTGCTTTACAATTTAAACCCGTTGCGGCAAGGCAGTTTTGCTTCGCCGACTGAAACCGCCTCAGCGCGTAACCAGCGGTAGCGCACCCACGGTAGAATGTAGCACATTTCCCGGAACAGCATTTTATTTAGTTTCATAAGAAAAGTACCACGCACTTGAAGCACCTGTTAACATTTCATAGCAAACTGGAGTGTACAGAGGATTTTTCCGAAGGGGGGATCAGCTTTTGGGGAGAACCTGATTTGCTCTTCCTGGGGTATAAGCTAAACAAAAAAAAGTAAGGGGTGGGGGCGGTCAGGACATCCGGGCAACCCGTCTGAACCTGGCAGTGATACCACATGAAATGCTTGAAAAATACGCATAGTGAAGAAATACGCACGCAAAGCATCCCACCAGACGCTACCTTGTTAAACTCCACCATCGAAAACAAACTACAAACAACACGCTCCAGCACAATCGGTCCGTCCGCTGCAATCAATGACTGCGCACGAGCTATCTCGTCTAAGCATGTAATTGTTATCGCAATTTAATAAACAAGCTAATATCAACAGCAGCGCAGGCATGCGCGAGTAGCCGCGATGCAGCTTTGAAGCTCGTACACGAAGCGGGTTTGTGCCTGCAGCAAGCACACGGTGCGAAACTTTCTTGTTCTGGCATGACATGAAAGAGTGTTCTCTGATGAGTGCCGATGCTGTCACATACCTATATATTAACGGCGAACGGAAACACGGCGTTAGTCGTAAGCAGTAACCGAAGCAACGGAATGATCTGCTGATTCTCGTCGGCCACGAGGAAATGTACTAACATGGAGGCTTGGTTCCTGCAAACCTTCTTTCAGCATCCCAATTTCCTCAATCTCAGCAACACAGCACTCGAAAATATGTTGGCATTTTCGTTCTTATCAGCCGCCACACATTGATATGTACGCTCCTTGTCTACATGCGGAGCGCGCTTAACCTTCAACATGGCGGAAATGCACACAGCGGCCGCTAGATGGCAGCAGATTTTGCATAAGGTCTATAGGTGCTATGTGTCCAAACTGTCGCAATCTAGTGATGAAAAGAAATGCCTACCACTCATTATGGCTTGCCCGGGCTTGCAGGAAGTATGCTCCTATCATGTACTGCAATCTGTCCTCTGTGTCGGTGCCATGAACAGCTCTCATCGCTGATACATGCATAATAGATACCACAAGGAAATGTTGATTTTCACTCAAGACAAACCCAACCACACACAGATAGTGAGTACCAAAAATGTCCTCAGGCAAGTTTATATTCATATATTAAAGAGATCGATCCTAGAATGAAGGGATCAGGGTGCAATAAGAACAGGTATTAGTGGACCAGCCACTTGCAGACTATTGAAAGAGTGCCATTGCGGTTCAACATTCACACATGTACACAGTAAGCAATCAGTCATGGGCACGTTACCAGTAAAATGTAACAGTGTTACAGTTACCTAAGCCAAAAAAGTGGGATAGGTTTCAAACAGGAGAAAGTGCCTCAGACAGGCTGGCCGACGTTTCCATAGGGGGACCTATTTTTATCGAAGGCACCTTGTCATCCTTGGCGTGTTAGTTTTAAAGGGTTAGTGTTGACGTGATGTCTAGCGGTGGTGCTTGTCGCTGTTGGTAATTGCTGCCTGGAAAGAGAAAACTAGAGAGAGGAGTGTAGCCCTTGCCACATCATTTCAAGAAAGTTTGCAACGGCGCTCAGGCCTCTCATCTCAGAAGTAAGGGAGCTGCAAAGAAGGAAAAAAAAAAGCAAGAAAAAGGAGAGACAAAAAAGAAAAAAAAATGGAACGGGGGGGGGGGGGTCTACTGAGCGAGAGCCGTCAAAGGCAAAAAAAAAAGAGTGGAGTATGAAAGCCACTTGGAAAGGCTGCAGAAGGGCGGCACGTCTAGCCCTCACAAAGGGCTGCAGAAGATGGTGGGTAAGGCAACTACAGGCGGGGAAAGCGGGCGGCGTACTTTTAAAAGCCCACATGTGGAATTTAAGTGATATTGAGAGGGGTGTCTGAAAAACACGTGCTTGATGGGTGAAGTCATTGGCTCTGTTAAAGTAACTGTTACAGTTACAGTTACAGAGTTTCCAAAAGTACCTGTTACAGTTACACTTACTGTGACAAGTAACGCGTTACTTTGTTGCAGTTACTGTGACGAAGTAACGTCGCTACTTTTCCGTTACTGTATAAAATAAATAATAGATTACAAACCAAAACGATAGAATTCATTTATTAAATATGTATGAAGGCATGCGGGCAGTCAAAATTGCACGTGGTAAAACCCTAGACGAAGTAAACCTAATAGGGGGCCAAACACAAGCATTTGTTGTGTACACCTCATTTTGTTGCATCAATTTGTTGTTCATGCACCGTTGGTGAAAAAGGGAATTTATTTGCAAATAATAATAACAAATGTCCTCTGATACTCAAAATGGAAAATGTGGTTGATGCACTAGAACGACAGCAGTATCATAGGATGTTTATTAACGACACCCAGAAGCGCATGCAAATAGCAACGGAGAGTGTGTGACGAATGAAGACGACGTCCATTGTGTCTGTTCCATATATATGTTCAAGGTGTATCAGACCCTGTTCGGTTAGCTTTGCGTCCGCTGGGCATACAAACCGTTTCTAAGTCCCGTTATACTCTGGGACATGTGTTCGCGAAACCCAAAGGTTGCACACCTGCAGACGATCAGAGTAGGGTGATATACAAGCCCGATGCGGGCATTGCGACGCGACTTGCATCGGTGAAACGGGAAGGAAAGAATCAACGAGGCTTAAAGAAGGCAAACGGGATGTTGTTAAAGCAACTCATGCAACGCATTCTAAGATGGAGCTTGTTTAACACTTCCGGAGAACAGGGCATAGCTTTGACGTAAACACTGTGACGACGCTGGCTCGTGAACGAAGGTGAGGGGAAGGAACTCCTGGAATCGCGGTTCATTCGCCGCGACGCGTCGGCTTGGAATATAGTTACTGTATATGGCACCTTTAGGAGCCATGTCGTAGCATATATAGTAACTATAGTCGGATACAACTTAAGAAGTCAGGAGAGACTAAAGAAAAGAAATAGTCCCGCTCATGCACGCGCCGATGTTCTCCAAAGGCGAAGCCACCGCCATCCCGCTCATGATGTCTGTCCCGAGTGCGCGCCCATTGGTGCAGGCTTGTGTTCATCTGCCTTTGAGGAGAAAATGCCGCTGACTTCTAAAGTTGTATCCGACTATAACATGCAACAACCACATTCCCCTACTGGTTTACATGGACGTATGGGACACTGGTCGATCTCCGCAAATTTTTTTCTTTCTTTCCTTTTCTTTTTCTTGTTGCCAGTGTATACTGAGGATGTCACATGCATAGGAGGCAAAACGTCCATGTGATTTTGTTAATAATTGTTGTATTAAGTTGGAGTAAACCTTTTACAATTAGTTTCAAAGAGGTTTTGAAAAATTACTTAGTTCACAGTATTTGTGCCTCTCAAACCGTTTCGCGCTCTGCTGCTTTCTAGCCGTCAGTCAAACACGATTATTGCGCAGCCTCGGACGAAGGAGAATATAAACTTGGCGTCGTGATGTTCCACCGGTACACCAAGAACCGAGCTAGAAGCTCAAGTGACAAAAAGGATATATATACGCCGGAAAAAAAAAAACTACTTGAATTTAGGAAGTTGTTCAGTTCCAACATGATTGACTTACGACATGTAGTTTACAAGTAAGCTTAAGTTGTGTTAAAGACTGACTGCTGACCTCGGTCTTCTGCAGGGTAGATAATTCTCTAAGCGACCTCCACCCCTAAATTGGTAGGGGAGCCGTGCTGTGGAAAGATGAAAGGTGGAGAGGATATGGGAAAGTAACTGTAACGGTATTTCCCATTACAGTTACTCTGTAAAAAAGTAACAGTGTTACCGTTACAAGTTCCTATAAATTAAAAGTAACTAGTTACAGTTACAAGTTACCGAAAAAAGTAACTAGTTACCGGTAACGCGTTACTAGTAACTAGTTATTGCCCAAGACTGTAAGGAATACCCGAAATATGCACATAGCCCTATGGGCGATCCACATGAAAATAACGATATGCACACTTTTATCGAAATATAAAAAAAATGAAAGAGTGTGCGTGGTCCATGTGCACTTGGTGTGAGGTGGGAATGAGCCATGCATATTGTATTGCATCATGAATGTAAGCCATTCAGGGAACAAACTTTTGGTTCTCTAAAGCGAATTCCCGTGTAGTTTGTCTTGTAGAGTTGAGCTGTCAATTTGATTTCATTTTAAGTTATGTAAGGCCTTCACAAAACCGATAATATTTTCCAACTTTCTGTGAACTTCTGGAAACATATATGAGAATTGAGATCTTTTTCTTTTAATTTATGACCTTACAAAGCTCAATAAACCCTAAATCACTGCATACTAAACCTTGGTTATGCATTTAAGTAAGAGAGCAATATTGGTACTATGCTAAGTAAAAAAAAAGCGTGAAAATACAATAACTTAAAGCACCACACAATAAAGCAACATTTTCGCAACATGAGCACAATCTAAGTTATTTGTGATAGAGAACCTCGTGTGCTTAAAGATGCTAAGAAAAAATATATAATGGCAGAACACGAGCTCACGCATATTTTCTCAAACACACAATATTGAAACAAAGAGTAGCATGTGTTAGCTTAATTAACCTAATTGAATTGACATATTCGTCTACTAACACTATTTGATATAAACATGTGCTTCTTCACATTAAGTACACATTTGTTGGAGTGTGCACTTAGTACCAGTACGTAACGTAATTCACTCAAATACATTACTTCGAGTGAGCTCCTTTAAAACATTTATGAGGCAGCTAGGTTAAAATCCTAACCACAAAACAACTGCATGGATTTCTGGCGAAAAGCTCGGGGACGCAACCACGAAAACATATCCATCATCGTGTGCGCGTGTCAGGGCTGTGTGTTTTGCTATCACGTCAGGGGCGTAGCCAGAAATTTTTTTCGGGGGGGGGTTCAACCATACTTTATGTATGTTCGTGCGTGCGTTTGTATGTGTGCGTGCCTATATACGCAAGCAAAACTGAAAAATTTCGGAGGGGGGGGGGGGTTGAACCCCCCCCAAACACCCCCCTTGGCTACGCCCCTGTATCACGTCCCCAGTCTTGTGATAATTTTGCGTGTTATTGCCGAGTTTGGTGAACTCTCGCATCACCACAGTTAAAACATTATGGGACGACCCCATGTGTTTAAAAGCACACACTTTCTAACGGCGACAAGGGATTCTAGAAACACTCTCAAGCGATGATCTCGTACAGTAAACAGTCAAGGAATAACAGCACAACGACACGAGGCCTGCATGATCGAAGCATAAGATTGCGTAGCGCAATGCGCATCCTTCAAACATGTCATTTATGGTGGTGTATATAAGAGCACCCAAAGCACAAACCATACCTGCCTGTCGGGTATCTGTTGAATATCCTCGCTGTGCCAACACGACGGTTCCTGCAAACAGTTTTCATGCAATGAAGTAACAAAGTTACGTAGCTCAGCGACCTTCTTCAACTTACCCAAGTTTGGCACAGTCGCTCGTCAAAAGGCTCAAGCTTCCGCTCCTGTGGAACCGCGGTCGCCGCATGTCAAAACACTCGGACGCGGATTGTCTTCGGAAGTACACTCGATCACTCGATCAACGTGAGTAATCGATGAACGAAGCAAGAAAGCACTTTTGAGCGCGGACACAAAGCTGTGCGTCCCGTGAGGCTGTGTTGAGTGGCAACGAACAACGACCATCATCCGCCACTGGATCAAGGCAGGAGAACGCCCCAACACGCGGAAAATGCCCAGTCGACGAATGTCGCGTACGATAAGCACGCAATAAACGCACACAATACACGATAAACATGTAAGCGCGGCACACATGTGTTCACAGGAAGCTGGTGGTGCTCCGGCAGTACGAGACCTGTTGCAACTGTTAGCTTACAGTCTAAACCAAAAAGAATGTAGGTGGCAGCAGTGTCGTGATATGCTACAGGCCATAATTTTTATTAAAAATAAAACGTATTTGTGGCTTTTCACACAGGCGAAGGTCACACAGGGAGGTCACACAGGGAGGCGGGGCTCTGTATATAAGCGTTGCGTCCGCCTTTCGCGTCGGGCCCCATATAAGCGTTGCGTCCGCTCGAGCCATTCCGCCTCGGGCTCCATATAAGCGTTGCGACCGCTCGCGGCCGCATATAGCGGGCCCAATCCGTCACCGCAGAATTTGTCACGCTTAATGGCGATTGAAGGGCCGCTTATATGCAGTACGTTGTGGTGGAATAAAAATGGGCCGTTTATGTGCCGGACGTTATACGGTACTTGAATAAGAGTGTGAGTATGGGTAGAATTTGATCCGTGGGACTTGACAGAATCACGTTACTTGTCTACAAACTATAAGAACTTCTCCAAAATGACTTTTTCTTGGGCGAATTGGTACTTATTGAATTGCATGATTTGTAGCTACGAACTCGAAAAGAATGCGATAGAGCGAATTTGGACATGTTGGTGTAGCATAGAAACACAGCGCGAAACAACGACGGGGACACAGAAAGGAAACACACACAGCGCTGACTTACAACAGATTATTAGATGAATTTCCTTGGCATATATACAGAAAACAGCCATACCAATGCGCATGTCAAAACAGATACGCTCCCTACCATCTTGGAAAACCCGATCGAAGAAATGCTAACTCTTTATTTGATAACATGACTGACGGTGAACTGACACATTCATCACCCAACCTATGAATCATCTCAGCTTCGATAATCTCACGCACAAACATAGTAAACAAACATAGTAAGCAAGCATAGTAAGAAGCTTGTGCGTGTGATTATCGAAGCTGAGATGATTCATAGGTTGGGTGATGAATGTGTCAGTTCACCGTCAGTCATGTTATCAAATAAAGAGTTAGCATTTCTTCGGTCGGGTTTTCCAAGATGGTAGGGAGCGTATCTGTTTTGACATGCGCATTGGTATGGCTGTTTTCTGTATATATGCCAAGGAAATTCACCTAATAAACTGTTGTAAGTCAACGCTGTGTGTGTTTCCTTTCTGTGTCCCCGTCGTTGTTTCGCGCTGTGTGTTTCACTCGAAAAGAATGACTAGGAGGCAGACAGGAGCAGAAGGAAAGATGCGCTATACTCCTGTCTGCCTCCTGGTCCTTATTTTTGAGTTTTGCGCTGCAAATCATGTAACTTAATTTAGGAATTTCTCGTCGAGGGCATTGTTAACATCATGGTCAATGGCTTTGAAAAACGTTACTGGAAGCGGAGGTACGGGTGCTGGTGAAGCCGGAGAATCATGATACCCCCACCACTGTTTTACGAACCTTCAGCCTCAGGCCGGACAGATCCACTACCGTTGTCAACTGCGTGGTCACTGCTGCGTAAAGGAGCGTCACACGCTTCGACGTTCTACAGAAAGCCATTCCACGAATTGAAGCGAAAAAAGAATGCATATCACCATTGCGATTACACATGTAAGACATGCCCTAGTATCCGTTTCAATAAAAAAAGTGCTAAACAAGTGTCAAAACCACATGATAAGGAATTAGATCCGCTGCATAGTGTACACAAAGACGCAGAAAGCATAGATGCAAACACAGGTCCAAACCCTTGCTCATGCTCTGTTTGCCCACAATGCCCACCTATTTGGTGTTTTTCGTTTTCATTAAATCAATTGCTGGATGCGCTTCGTGCGTGATGTTCTTGCGTCTTTTTGCAAACTTTGCAGCGCTGCTTATTTCACTATGGTGTACCAACTAGACACAACACAAACTCATCCAGATGATAGTACGTAGCGTTCGCCGCATGCGTTTCCCAGGAAGCGGCTACTGTAGCGTACGAAGCAGGTAGTGCATCCCTACAGTTTTATATATGTAAAAGAACCATCCTAAGTCGTGCAAATTTCAACACGACTCTAGGTAGTGATTGTTGTGAGGGAGCTTGAGCTGCGTGATCCTGTCGAGTGTTCTTGGCAGAGCAGAAATTCCTTGAAAGCCGCGTTTATAAATTGCAGACGTCTTCATTCGTCGATCAGTTAAGAGGTTTCAAAATAAGTTCTAAAACTGAAAGAATGTGATGTTCGGTATTTTCTAAACTCAAGTTGTACATCAATAGTTTTGAGAGGATGTCGCTCCATTTTTAAAGGCAAGAAGTTTAATCTGATTTCTTTTCAGTACGTAGTTGCCAAGCAGGGCGATTTACAATATCTCAAGCATTTATACAGGTATGCTCAACGTAAAGCTGGTCCTTTGCAACGAACTCGCTCGAACCGTTATCTAAGAGCGCGCATTTTGCGCAACACAGAATTGGTTGAGTGAAAGCTAATGAAACGCGTGCGCTTGTTTTCTTGTCCATCTTGTTGCATCACTTTTTGATTGACTGTAAGGTAGCCCGAACTGAGCCAGTGGTATGGAGATAGAATGCATGGGCAAAAATTTCGCCGTTTGAGCGTGCCATAAATGCGAATTCCCAAACGCCGGCTGTTGACCTCAAGGGCACGCGCTGCAGTACCACAATGTCGACGTTGCCCGGCGCGTCACCACCCTGACCGGAGGGATGAAGGTTTATCAGGCATGGTAATAAACTCCATGATGAATGGACCCTAGCATGTGTGGAAGGCACCCTAGCAAGTGTGGATGACACAGTAGAGTGTACTAGCCATAACTACCGGACTGAATAGTGGGAACACCATTTGAATTCCGCGGGCGATAAGAGCGCCACTGAAATTGAGCGGGCCGTTACAATGTCGAAACAAAAACCGACTCGATTGCAGCGCCACGTTTGATCACGTGGTAAAATCTAGCAAGAAGGTCAGGCCTTGACCAGGTCAACTTTTATTATCTCTAACAAGCCTTGCAAAAAGAGGCCTTTCGCTAGTGTTTTCTTTTTTTCCATTCCACTTTGAAACTTCATCCGTTATCGAGGCTAGTAGCGGCAACCATCGGCGAGCGTACTGGCCAGTGAATTCGGTGTACGAGGCGTCGTGCACCTTTGTGAACCGTGGAACGAGTGGTGTACGCCAATCTGTGTGTGTATGTGTGTGTAGCTCTTTCCGTCACTCGCATCACCTGCGTGAGCGGAGCGGCGTGGTGGTGAAATTGGGGGTTGCGTTTGTTGCGCGCGCGTGTGTATGTGTGCTCGTCGACTTGTCATGCCGTAGTGTGGCTTCTCCACTATGATGGCCGGAGTGTTCGACTTGGAGCTACACGACGCCGAGAATGACAAGAACGACGAATCCAGCGACGACGCCATCGAAGTGGACGAGCAGGTAGGAGGCACGCGGCACATGGTATCGCACCGCTGTAGTGACCGCATGGCCCACGGGTATCGCGCTCGTTGTCGCTGCTACGAGCGCGCTCGGCACGCGGCGTGCACACGGTGGCTGCGCATTGCCACCGTATGGCGGGGCAGCCCGGCGCGCGTGGGGAAGGCCTCGCTGCTCCACTAGCCCAGTTCAGCCGCATTCCGAGAGCCTCACTCTCGGTGAAATTCCGACGCCCCGTCGGCGTTGTGCGGGCGGGAGTCGGTTGTGCCCCTCCGACACCTACGAGGTGTGCGAGGGCCCCGTTTATTTTGACACGTGCTCGCGGTTGCCCCCTTCCGCGGCAGCCGTTAGGTCTTGGGTTTCACCGCCGCCGGCGCGCCTTGCCAGGAAGCGACTTAATTGCTGGAGCGAGCCGCAGGTGTGCACACTCCCTTTCTCCTCGCGGACCGCGGTGCGATCATCGGCTTCTTCCCACGCCCTCCTCCTAGCCGAGGCGTGCACCGTAGTAGCACGGGTGTCGCATTGCTCGATTCCGCGTAGTACTACTGCGCTCACAGGGTGTGGGCGTTGACGCCCTCCGAAAAATAGGAAGGATGCGGAAGCAAACGCCGCGCAGCACCGCTAGACTTGGCGCAGTGTCGTTTGTTGCAGTTTAGATGCTGCGCGAGTTGCCGTTCGCTGACGACACCGCGCGCTGAGCTGTCGCTGATTCAGAGTGGCGTCGTGCGCGCGCGTGCTGATATGCACGCGGGAGTAGCGGAAAGAAACCGGAGGCGAGGCAAGTATAACAAAGCAAAGCGGCCGACTGGGAATGCGCAATACACGCGAATAAACTTGACCTCGAAATGCGGCAGACTCGGCGGCTGTAGCCTTTCGCCCTCCTCGCAAGGTCGTCGATTCCGCTCGAGGAGGAGGCCGAACCGCCGAACACGTGTGCCGTGACGCGATTGCCACGATGCCGTGTGGTGTACGCGGCGACATCTGTTCGCGTCAGCGACGGGTTTTCCTCGCCACCTGCGCGATAAGGAGCGATGGAAGGATTGCTCTTTTGAATGAAGGCGCTGCGCTTTCTTGCCCTTTGTGGGAGCGCGCGTTTACACCGAGCGTTGCCAGCCCGCCCGCAATATGTGCTCCCTGAATTGCGGGTCGAGCTTGTTTGTAGAGGTTGCTGTAGTTTCGGAACATCCACTAGAGTGTGGTTTTCCAATGTGTACGCCACTGTGAATGGTGAACGTCACCGCGTTCTTTCTCGTGAATATTGCGCGCCCGTCACACTGCTGTTACACGCACGCAGTTAAAATTCAACTGTAGACTGGCACATAAGGCTTGCACATCATGCCAAACCTGACACGGGCGAAATCAAGTAGCCTAGGAGGACGTACTATTGGTAATAACAGTAAAGCACTTGAAGGACAGGTGAAGAACACAACACAAGCGCCATGTGTCCCTGTCCTTTTTCCTGTGTTCTTCCTGTATCCATGTCCTTCAAGCACTTTACTGTTATTATGTCACAATAACAAAGCCGACCATCAGCATTCGTACAGTTGGTATCGCCTGTACACTAGCGCAACAGACATGACGCCAAACGCCGTTAAAAAATGCAACCATAGTGCTTTACTCTCTGCATTTGCAAGACCATAGTGTGGAGTGACCATGCTATGCATGTCGGAAGACTGGCAAACCAAACATGTCTGGAGCCATTGCATATGCCACGCGTGGACAGTTTTTGCATGCTTCCTACAGTTTCACATCTTTTGTGAAAGTGCTAGCCATGTGTTGTGATGACAATGTCTACGCGTGCGCCGCCTTGTATTGGGCAACAAACGATCTTACCCAGATCTCGCCAGTTGCAGCGACCTCGTGTGTGCACAGGGTTGTTGCCATTACCAACTGTGGTTGTATAGTGGCTACGCAGCTGAGCATGAGGAGGCAAGCTCATTTCCCAGCTACAACAGCAGTTGCGTTTCAGTGCAGGCAAAAAGTCTGTACTTAGATTTAGGTGCACATTAAAGGGACACTAAAGGCAAATATTAAGTTGACGTTGATTGTTGAAATAGCAGTCCAGAAACCTCGTAGTGCTACTTTCATGCCAAGGAAGTGCTTATTTTGAAATAAAATCACGTTTTAGTGGTCCGCATCGCGTTAGCGCACTTCAAATCACCCGCCTGAAATCCGACTCATACGTCACTGCTGCCGTGCCCAACGTTGCCCGCCTTTACTGCGCGGCCGCCGATACTAGTAGCAGCAGAGTGAAAGTAGCGGGACCCACAGCAGCAACAACGGCCATCGAAGCTTGCCGCAATTGTCGCAATGGATGTGGACGGAGAACTTGACCGCGAGACATTGGCTCGCGACACTGGGCTCCTATTCAGCGACTTGAGCCCTGATGAACGCGGTATGCTGCTGAGGGCTCGAAGTGCCGGCGTCGTTGCATGCAGCATTTTGTCGAACTTTCTGTCAAAGCGACTTTCATGAGCGCCCAAAACACACGCGGCAGTACGCGATCCCGAAACTACCACAGAGACGTGACCGCGTGAGCGAAGCAGGGAGCTGGGTGAAGCGCAGTTTGGTGAAAGCGGAACCTTTGAACCATGCGTGCCATTCCCCATGGCAACGCCACAGAGGTTCTTTTTTCCATGAATCAAACGGAAGCGAACAAACAGCATTTTATTACGTCTTTTGATGCATGGAAGGTTCATTTTTTATTGCCGCTAGTTTGAGTACTAGTGATTTATTGTAGGCAGACTCTCATACGTCATCGGGATCATTTCGAAAATGTCCCACTCGTGGCACTCATCATGTGATACATTTATCTTAATTTCTCGGTGAGTAGGGCACTGCTGTTGATAATATTGTCGTTTTAGAAGTTGTCATACATTGAGCTTTCACTCTGACATAAATTGTTATTTGCCTTTAGTGTCCCTTTAAACGAAACTTCAGGTGGTCAAAATTAGTGCCACGTCCCCTACTACAGCATGCCTCATAATTCGCTCATGGTTTCTGCATGTAGTACGCTAGCCAATTTTTTTGGTTGAGAAAGGTGTCGAGCATAATCGTCGCACATTTCTAGTTGCCTTACGTTGCCCCGCCACGGTGGTCTAGTGGTTATTGCGCTCGACTGCCGACCCGAAGGTCGCGGGATCGAATCCCGGCCACGGCGGCTGCATTTTCGATGGAGGCGAAAGTGTTTGAGGCCCGTGTACTTAGATTTAGGTGCACGTTAAAGAAGCCCAGGTAGTCGAAATTTCCGAAGCCCTCCACTACGGCGTCTCTCATAATCATATCGTGGTTTGGGACGCTAAACCCCAGATATTATTATTATTACTAGTTGCCTTACGTTAAGAGTTATCCATGAAACACGTTTTTCTACTGTTAAAACTAACGTACACATTTCAAGTAGCACACTGCTTTGCATTACTTCATTGCTCTGCTGTTTTCATCACAGATAAAACACCTACCGCAACACTACATAAGCCTTTACAGCCACATGTCATCCAAGGGGGGTGCCCATAGTCGCTTTGTAGCTACAGTGTTTAGCCGTCGAGCATGATAATGCAGGTCCAATCCATGGCCATGGTGGTAGCTGCACTTTCAGAGCACACAAAGAAACCCTATAATCTTTTACTTAAGTGAACCCAGTGGAACTAAAATTAACCTGGAGCTCCTCACTTGATAGTATTTCAGTCATTTCTTTGTACCTTTGAATTTCATCATTTGACTCTTCCGCATCTTTGGCACATCCGCATCTTTGGACTTTTTCACCCACTGGAATATGTGAAAGCACAGAACAGAAAAACGAAACAACCTGTAATCAGCCCTTGGAATTTGAGCTGTCTGCAGTAATTTATGCTCAATCAGGAAAGGAGCTTTGTGAAACAGTTGACTAGTGATTGTTCGAACAAGTATTTGCTGACTAGCATACTGCATTGCCCTGCCATCTGGCCCAGAAAGCATTTGCATCTAGTGTTGTATTTTTTAAGGAACTTGTTATTTTCGTGAACCAGCTAGCTGCACTTAGCAGGATATGTGAGATGAACTGGTCTCCACCCAGTGCGTGGCCTCTCGTCCTTTATAAGCTCATCCATGTGTGACAGCATGATGCAGGTGGAAGAGGGGTGGTAGACAGCCACTTTGCATAATCTCATCTTAATCTCAAGAATAGGGAGTGTTTGTTCTCCATGGTGTCACTGCATAAAGAAACAAATGAATACAGGTGAACAAAGCATGACTAACGCAAGCCCCACCTCAAGATCAACTGGAATTTTAATCATAAACAGACAGCATACACAGTAACAAATGGTCACATCGAGTAGTGTCGTCCTATCCGAAACAGAAATTCTTGATCACATAAAACAGATAATAGATGAAGACAGATGTCATTTTCTTTTGAAATTTGCCGAGCTTTGGTTATCTTGGCCAGCCATCGTGTGCTTTCCGCACATGATGGCTGGCCTATGTGTTGAGCATGATGAAATAGGGAGTATGCTTATTGTTGGATATGCACAAATGGTAGTTGGTCATTAATTTTACAACGGCTATTTAAATATATTTTTCATTGCCTTGTTCATCATTTGGGCTAGTTTTATGATGGACACAACGTAGAGGGTATCGATATTTGTTGAAAGGTTCATTATCTTTACAAGTGAACATTGTGAAAATAATAGTGACATATAAAAAGAAACTTGAAGTGCTTTTCCCATAACACTGTGTCAATGCACTGTGATTGCAACGGTCAAGTGGCTAGCCCTTTTTTTAATGAAGCTGTCTTTTTCTTTTTCTCTTTTGCAGAGCCTCTCGGTGGAGCCCAATATCAACTCAATATTAGAGTAAGCAGCACATCTGCCTTCCTTTATTTTGATGTGCTGATGTTAAAGAGCTCGTTTCGCAGAAATTTTGGTCTCAGTGTCCTCGGTTGTGAGCAAAAATTCGAGATAGATGCAAATAAATATGCAATAAAAATATTTGGTTCGAGAGGAAATCGAACCCAAGACTTTGCGTGTCAATTAGGTGTTCTACCACAGAGCCACGCCAGTACTTGAAATTGTTTAAAAAAAAAAGAAACTCCTATGTGGATGTCATGTAGTTAGAGGAGTCTCCATGACACATGTAATATCATGTCGCAGAAGCACAGAATCCCACCAGGCATCCAAACATGTGAATTCCGCAGCGAGTGGTTGGTTTACAGGCCCACCAATTACAAATTGCAAAGGCATAATTAATTACCACTACCAACAACAGCATCAACAAAGTGTGCGTGTGTGTGTGTTACTAACGGACGTGTAGGATCCGGCATGAATTTGCAAAAGGAAGAATTATGATCACTTCACAACTGTACTTGCAGTAGGCACTATAAGATTGTTTGAAACGGCCAAAGCTATGGGCACAGGCGTTCATGTCCTAGTGGCACGGTTGAGGTGTCCATTGAGAAGCGAAGCGAGGCTGGTGATTGAGAAGGCGGTGTGAACAGGGCCCAATTACGCTATCATGTTCTACTCTTGAAGGTGAAGCTCAAGCATCCTCTTGTTCCTTGTCATTTGGGCCAGTGTGTAATAACGTACGAAACTGTGTTGTTTGTAATGCGTCATTTATGAACAAAATATTGACGGGTCCGTTTTTATTAAATGCAGCCCAGTGAAGCAAATACGTGATGATGCCAAGGAAAGAATATTAGGGAACATTATTTGAAGCATTTTAATTCAAGTTTGGTAGTAATGTAATAAAGGGAAGTGAAAGGGGGAAGAACGAACAATTTGCCGCCGGCGGGATACGAACCCGCAACCTTCTGTGCAGTTCAAACAAGACAGGTTGTAAGAGTGCAGGAATACTAAAGCAACACCACCATCCTCATCACAGGCCTCCTGGAACTGAGCTAGACTTTACTACAGCTAGAGTTTAAAGAAAACTGCGGCAAACTTTAATCTTGGCTTTGTGTGTGAGGCAAAATTTTACTGCATTGCAAATCGTGGTATTAGTGCGTGGTCTGTAAGCACAAAGTAGCGAGTCCAGAAGTAATATGAAGGCAAGTTAAGTGCCATGTGTTATACATCCACTGTGCACGAAAAAAATATAATTCCAAACCTACCAGCACGTCCCTCCAGGGATAAAACATTCATGCACACTTTTTATTACGGCACACGAGAAATATGCAGACTGGTAACGTCGACTAGCCAATAGCAGCTGCATTGAGCTCTTTCCTAGGGTGTTATTATGAAATCTTACTTTTTTCATTTCTTTTTTTTTCCCCTCTTGTAATTGGCTGGCATGCTGCCCAGCCTTTGTAGCCACCCATATCATCTGCTCACTGCAACAGGTGATAAGAACTGAATAGAATTGGAGGAAAATGATCTTGGCATAATACAACTCCTAGACATTGCCAATGCCGTCAGGCTGTATAGGCAAGAAATGGTTGTGACTTAGTTATTGGAAGAAGGGTATGCACAGGGGGAAGAGTAAATGAATGCAAATGCTTCTTGAAACTAGGGATTTCAGGTTGCCTGTAGTGGACCTGTACCTGTAGTGTCGATTCCACCACGGTAGCGATGGTGTTGCGCTGTCTAGGGTGATGGTGGAGTTTGAATCTTGGCGGCCGCATTTCAATGGGGGTCAAAATGCAAGACTGCTAGTGTACCGTACATTGAGAGCGCATTAAAAAAAGAATCTGATTGAAATTAATGTGTGCTCTCCCACTCTGACATGCCTCATAATTGCATGGTAGTTTTGCCCTGCAAAACTCCAGAATTGAATTTGAACTGTTGTGTAAACGCTAGAGCCACTGATGCTTTGCTAAGGTTTAATCTTGCACTGTTTCCTGTATATCTCTTGCCTATTCTCCACTTGGCACGCGGTCTCTCTCCTGCATCGTTTGCAAGCTCATCTCTGTGACACTATAAATGCTCATGTATCTGATTCATTTGCTCCTACAAAAAAACCGAGCAGTCATTCCCTGTCCTTTTTTTTTATTTATATATGAAAAAAAAAAAAACATGGGAAGGTAGGCTTTTCATTACGACATCTCTTTGATCTTCCTTGCTTCCTTCTTTGTTGACTTCGGCGCCACGACTTCGATGGATGTCCAGGATTTGTTGTGCAGAATTTGCAGGAAATTGTGCTACGCCATCCCAGGAGCAGTTTCTCGCTCTATTTGATGTCAACGCTATGCCTTTGGTAAGACTCTCATGGTCAGTAGGAGAGGGAGAGTTGCTCAAGGGACAGCCTCCCTACAGGAACAGTAAAGAGTGATGCCGAGATAACATAAACTACTATATTCTGCAATTGCATGGAAGCCAGTTTTACTTTTTTCTTTTCACAGAAGTCAGATTGAATCGCTCTTGGTAGCTGGGCCATGACTCGGGTTGTGTCGTGAACTCGTATGTGTTCTACTAAACGCTTCTTTTTTCCTTGCCCTTATTCTTCGTAAAGAATTTGTTTTAACTGGAAGCTTTCTCTGGCTCATCTTCCCACTTTTCGTGCGATAGCCGCCGCTGTCTTACCGATTGTACAACTCGGATCACTGGATGCATTCCCATGCTGTCTCGCACAATCGCTTATGCTGATATAGTGCTGACCGATGCTGGCTGTAAGAGTGCAAAGCTAGGTAGCTTGTGTTAGCAGATGATCCATCATTATGTTGTCGTAGGGATTCCTTCGTTGTATGCTAACCAGTACTGGGCATAGTGCAAAGTGTGGTATCCTGGGTCATCAGTTAAGATCCACAAGGGGCGCAGGCTTTAGCTCCAACACGTGTGCTTTTATGATTGTCATTTCATCAGCTTCATTTTCGTCACTGTCGTCATCCCATTGCCACACTGCAGTTGTTGCTCCGTTTTAGCCACTCGGTCATTCTATCATCCTTGTTTATGAGGGTGTGCAAATGCGGTATAAACTTGTGTAAGGTCTGCACTGTTGACAACATGTGTTCCTACATGAAACTGGGCCGTAGTGGTCTAATTTTTCCAATTCTGAGCATGACATTGGGCATAATCCTTCGTGGTATCCTGCCACCACGAAAGCTAATCCTGTCCTTTTTATTAGAGCCAGCTATTCATTTGTGCATGCTGCGGAATGACTACTCGTCTTTGAAATCTCTGCCACTGCTGCTTATGCCCAACTTGCCCTCAAATTTGTGGATCAAGTTATCTGCGGTACCATCCATGGCATTAGAGATCCCAGCTATCTTAAAGCCCGTGATAATTACTCTCAGTTCAGGGATTGGAAGATGTTGGTTGAAAGTTTTTTTCTTTCATGATTCTTGTCCACTGTAGGAACTTTTTTTTTTCCACAAAAGTTTTGGGCTGCCAATTTGGGGGTGCAGCCTTTACACAGTTCTATAAGGTAGCAGTTTCTGAAAAGAAATTAGGTCTTCATCAGTTAGGCGAGGGAGCACATCTTGTTCACGTGATGGGCCTTGCCTCCTTTTTTTCATTCTCTTTCCAGTGGTGATATTGCATACTTTGCATTGGATGACGAACCAAATTCATGAGCTGTGGTCAGTGACATTAGAAGGAGTGCCTATTACATAGGCTGCATGCGGGCAACTTCCTTCATCCTCTGCCTAAGTGCATCTCTGTTGAAAGAAGTGGTATTCGGACTTCTATTTTTAATTTCGTGTTTTCGTGCTGCTTGGACATCTCAAACTCTGCAGACACTATTGCCACCGACCGATCTATATGCCACGCTTGTTCCTTGCAGTACCCAGACCTTGTCAGGGGCTCTTTGCTGTCGTGCTTGTGACATGCTGGTACTCGCAACATTTTAAAGTTTGTTGAGACAGCGCACATTTGTAGCAGTGTTTATTATAAGCACAAAGAAAGAACAAGGAACAGTTAACTGAGGAACTTGTTTGTAAATTTAAAGGGGCCTTGTGACGCTTTTTGAACATAGTCAGAAAACGCTGCCGATTACTAGTGAAAGATTCTGTGAACATGTGAGCCAAACATTATAGCACTGCATACAGCAGGGAATTTGCAGTTTCGTTTCAAGGACGGCTAGTAATTGTTCATTCTCCTCTCTGCAAATTACGTAGACGGAGGGAAGGACACACTCATTGGCTGATTTCATGATTGCGAAAACCCTCTCGGTAATACGTACTATATATTGCTTCAAGTTCATGAAATCAAAAATATACACGTCTTTCTCTCACCAAACACCAAAAAAGTAGCCTACCTTAGTGCTTCTGGTCTCAATCAACAGTTGTCTACTTATTGTTTCGTTTTCACTTATGTTCATGTGAGGCAGCACGCAGCGTACTACACTCGTACTATTTCAAGCACTGTATGAGCCTTAGTCTGTCTCTTGTCTTGTACCGAGCCTGCTGTGACAGTACTTGCCAATGCATCGGTCAGACTTGCACAACAATAGTGCTTCGAGTGTTGCATGGTTACAGGGGCCACCATGGGGAAAGCCTAATTGAATTACCAATAGAAAGTGTACCACAGAGCTATGTTTCCTTTTAGGTAGCCCGAGGTCGTGCAGCAATAAAGAACTCATCTTCTGGGATATTACGAATAAACATGCATGCACATATATCCATTTCTTCAAACTTAGAACCACTGCTCAAGCTCAGAGACTAAAATATTTGAGTTTGAAAATCTGTGACTGGTAACTGCTCTGAAAGGTTATGCTGCTTCAAAGTGAAGTTTTAGCTGTTCCAGTAGCTGCGACGAAGTGGCTTGGGCCAATCGCGTGGTTATAACTGTGCGTTCTTCGTTAGCTTTCTTTTTTTTTTTTTTTTCAAACGGAGGTTCACTAGGTGTTCTGGATAAATCAACTGATAGCCCAACCTGAGGCGTTCTTTTTCTGAAATATGAACGAACGAATGCTTCACTGGCTGTCTCCCTGGCAATGCATGCAGATTGCAAAAGGCACTGACGTGCACTCCTCTTAGGCTGACAGGCAGAGCACTGCACACGTAGGCAGCCAGAGGTCAATGCCCTTCTTTCCCATCTGCTGTCTCCCTTGCATCGGGCGTCACTGTCTGCTGTCAAGGACGTTCATTGTACTTTCCGCATCTGTTCGCTTCTGTGAGTCGTGCGAATGTCTTGACGTTTGAAGTTGACACGGGAAACTGGGAACGCCCTCTCACTGTGTAGCAGGAGATTCCTCGCAACCGGGTCTACTCTGACTGTTGACGCTAGTTGTGCTGTTGCGACAGTGATCTTGGAGTTCATTGTATCTTTAAATTGATTGTACCTACGCATTCGAGGAAGTAAAACTATATACCAGGGGTTATGAATGTCTGCATGCCCTTTTCTTTTGTACTGTAATCCAGAGTTTCACGTAAGACTTGTGGTACAAAACATTTGCTCTCAAGATACGTTGAGGGCAATGTTTTGTTTTCGCATTCTTCTGAATGTAGGGTAAAGCTCTCTAAGATGTTAAGAATCTTGAATTAGAGTTTATTGACACGAAGTTCAGCACTCTGTCGCGGAGTGCAGCTGCAGAAGCAGAAATGGCAAGCACATGCACACAGGGCATTTTTCTGTCCAAGCATTGAGGACTAGGCTGTTCTGTAAAGCTGCACTGTTTATCGACTTACAACGCAAACATAAATGCACAGATACGCTTCTGTGTGAAAAGCCAAAGAAAATTTCTGTTTCCTAAAATTTACCCTTGCAAAGGATCATCCTTTTATGTGAAAGATGAGTGTTCCATTGTTTCTACAACTTCAAAAAGATTTGCCTGTACTCAGTTAAAGGGACACTAAAGAGCAAAACGATTTTTTCTCGCATTAGTAAAGTAGTCTTCCACGATACCAAAAACACCACGCTTTCTGCGCGAAGACGCTTAATAAGCGAGAAAACGCGCAAAAAGAAAATACAGGTGGCGACGCCATCTTGGAATTCCCGCACCATTTGCCGTGACATCACATATTTTTGACGGCGCCTGCTTGGGCCTGCATAGTTCCTAATCGGCTCAATCGAAGTACATTGTCCTCTGACGGGGCCAGAGACTTGACATAACGAGTTTGTGGAAATTTTGGCGAGCCAGTGGCGCCAAAATACGTTCAATGCTCTTTGAAATCTTTTACGTCACGAATTACAAAGTTCGGCGCGAAATTTAAAAATGAAACTTTGAACTTGGTTTTCTCCTCTAATAATAAACCTATGGTGGTGAAATAAACTACACAAGAGTTCTCCGAGCACACTTTATCAATCTAAACCAATTCATTGTTCCTCTTTAGTGTCCCTTTAAACAGCTTGTCCTGTTGATTCAGACATGACTAAAAAAAGAGTGCACGAAGCAATGCTGCGTATATTTGGGTAAAGACCACCCCCTTTTTTTTTCTTCAGCCATATTCACCCATACAGCGGGACTTTTTAAAATCTTTAGCATTCACTAATGATCTTTTCGATACCATTACCAATGCTTCGACTGCTTCAACTGTCAAGATTGCATTCCTTAGTGGTGTCCTCGTTCAGTGATATTTTGGTAGGGCAGCAGATTTCTTTCTGGCTAGAATTTGAAATACGATAAGATTACAATGACTTTAGTTGTTTCAGGTGCTTCCGTGCCTTGAGGAAATTTGTATTTACAACGGATAATGTGAGCAGTAGAGTCGGTATGGCTATGGGAACAAAGCAAACTGGTAAAAGGTTTATTTTAGGAATGAGTTCATTTATTGTTCTTTGTGTTGCAGTAGTTCCAGCCAGCTAAACTGCGAGGGATAATTGCTCGTTGGTTTGTCATAATTGTGCTTGTGAGTTCACCTGATTTTTATATCTACTGATGTTGCAGCGCTGATACTTGGTAGTGCCTCATTGCACTGCAAAGGCATTCTGTCTCAAGTTTGCATTTGTCTCGATATGTGGTAGTACATATGTAGCAGTTGTACAAACTCTTACTGAGGACTGACCAATCACTGGCTGTTGCAGGTTGCAGGATGTGGAGAAGATTCAGCTGTCCGAGGATACGGTCAACCCAAACCAGGAGAAGACTGGCCCCAAGGACTTTGAGCTGCTCAAGGTGCTCGGCAAAGGTGGCTACGGAAAGGTGAGTTGGGAGAGCCCTTCATTTGAGAGTCTTACTTTTTTATTTTTTTTGCCCCTCATAATGTGACTGCACTTCACTGGTGCGAACATAGGGGCCAGAAACTTGCAAGTTTCAATAAACAGGCTTCAAAAGAAGTTACAGACCACACATTCAGCAATGGTAGGGAAAACGGTGGGCATAGCAATGGAGTACAAGAAGACGGTGGGGCATATTACAGAGTAGATGAAGATAGCTGATATTCAAGTTGAGAATAAAGTGACATTAAAGGCACATATTTATTCTATAATAATAATACAGTAAAACCTCATTAATTCAAAGTCACTGGGGCTGTGAAAAACTTTCGAATTAACGAAACATACAAAAAGCGGGATGCAAGGAACTTTGACTTACTGAAAGTAATCAGAGGTGGTCGTTTGGCCTTCTAGTTTGCGGCTCCAAGGGTTGTTTTCCAGCAATACCTGGTCCCATTTTTGCCGCAAACCCGGGAAAACAGTGGGGCTTCGCTGCTGTCAGCGCAAAAAAAAAGAAAAAAAAAGAAGAAAGTCTCGTAGTCAGCTGAAATGCGTGCCTGCGGAAAAAAAAACCGGTGTGCTTCACTGCAGCACAGTGGTGACACGTGGGCAGCATGTCATCTGCTCCTCGCAGCGTCGGCGTGTCATGATGCGACCATTCGCCCATTCTTTCTGGTAAAATAAAGAATATGATAATGGCCAGGTGTGACGGAATCTGCGATATGTTCTGGCTGGAAAACATGATCATTGAAGTTTTCGAACTGAGTTTTCGAAGCAGGCGTTACAGGCAAGAACTCCGCCAGCAGTGCAAGTGCACAAATTGCCGGAGCAACCGCCAGTTGGAGGTTCGCATAAATCAATGATCATGAATTCCGTCAGGTCGTCCTTTATTATCTTTTCTTTTCATTAAAAAGAATGGGTAAATCATGACGCGCTGACGTTGTGAGAAGCATGCGACATGCCGCCCGCGTGTCACTGCTGTGTTGCAGTGAAGCACGTCTTATTTTCCGCAGGCGCACGTTGTAGCTGACCACGAGACCGCGTTTCCTTTTTTTTTTTCTTTATTACTTTTTTGCGCTAGCACCAGCGAGGCTGGGTTGCTTCAACTGTCGCTCATTAATATTGCTACACTGCATTGCCCTGTGGCTCCCAAGGGCCGTCGCTTCCGCGGAGTTGCGGCGAAATCGGGATCGGGAATTGGCTCATGGCACCCAAAGTTTTCGAATTAACCGGGCTGGCGCTGATCACCGCTTCAAAATATCCACTCATATTTACATTGCAAAATATGGGACCGCAGAAACCCTTCAAATTAAGCAGGATTTCGAAATAATCGAGTTCAAATTAATGAGGTTTTACTGTATGGGGGGTGTAACGTCCCAAAACCACAATATGATTATGAGAGACGCTGTAGTGGAGGGATCCGGAAATTTCGACCACCTGGGGTTCTTTAACGTGCACCTAAATGTAGGTACACTGGCCTCAAACATTTTCGCCTCCATCGAAAATGCAGCCGCCACAGCCAGCATTCGATCCCGCAACCTTCGGGCACATATTTATTCAGTGTGGCAGCTGAGTTCCATTTCAGAAACCTCTCAGCACTTGTTTTGTGTCAGGAGAATGCTTAGTTTTAGGGAAATCAGTACTTTCCTTGGCGACAGCTCGGAAAGGCAATTGACAAAAAAAGGGCTGGCGATTATTAGAGAGACCTTGAACTGCTAGATCAGCATTAAGTGCAGAGAGAGAAATACACAGCTGGAGAGGTGAGTCTGGAGTGTTCCAGCTAGCTGCTCTGTGTCAGGAACAAGAGAAGGTTCAAATTCTTGAACTACTAGATCAGCATTAAGTGCAGAGAGAAATACACAGCTGAGAGGTGAGTCTGGTACACAGTGTTCCAGCTAGCTACTCCTGTGTCAGGAACAAGGCAGAAGGTTGAAATTCAGAATGAGGGCAATGAACAAAAAGAAGTGTAATGATTTATGTGCTATGTGCATAGAAGACCGACAGAACCATAGTGCCTCAGTAGCCATTGCACTCTTCTGCTTAACTCAAGGTGCAGGTCCAATACTGACCACATTTCAGCAGGATTTGAAATGAAAGTATGCCTGTGTATTTAACCTAGATCTAGGTACACCTTTAAAGAGACACTGAAGTCGTTACACTTGATCAGATCAATTTAGACTGATGAACTGGTCTCTGTAGATTCCTATTCTCCTTAATTTCATAATCATAGGTCCATGTAGGTTCTTTATTAAAAGAAAAAAAAAATGGCCAAAGTTCTGTTCTTTTAGTTTCCCCCACAAAATCCTACCACCACTCTCGCCGTGGCACAACAGATTTCAAAGCAGTCTTTTGTATTTGGTCACATTGGCTAAATGAAAGTTCATGATACTTCTCATGTTTGAAGGGTCCCTGAAGCAGTTTCTTTTAATTGTTAACATTAGGCGACAGTATTATCAAATCATTAACATAATAAATTCAGTGATGCAAATTGTATCAAGGCAGCTACAGGTTACCCTCCTCCTTAAAAGTGCTTTTCCCCCTCAAATTCGCATAATTCCGGGTCCATGCTGGTGACCGCTGTGTTTCTCTCAACTATCGCTCGCAGCCGTTGCCAGTGCATGGTTGGACTCTTATGCTGCCGGTTGCCGCAATGACACTGACCATTGTAGGGCACTGGTCACTTGCACTTTCTACTCCACTGCGCCAATGATCTGTAAACGTAAAAAAAATATGCGGACAAACTAAAGCTCTCTGACAATGATCACCGATAGTCATAAATATGGGAATTGTAGTGGCATTTTTGGGGTTGAATGTAAATGGCCACAAACACATAAATCCTGGCGTTGATCAGGATAGCAAGAGCCCAATGCTCACTGTAGCGATGCACTGTAGCAAACTCTGTTCACCAGTTGCCTTACACAGGCACACGGATTGTCGTAGTTGACATGTCACCAGTGATTGGTGGACACCGCCTGGCATGCAGTAAAGGCAATTCATGGTGTTAGTAAATTGTGATTTGGCATTCTCTTTTTGTTTCTGTTTAATTGCAACAATCGTAAAGTAGTCTAAGTATAATAATATTTGTTCACTAGTAAATTTGAAAAATTGTCTGTGACGTTAGGACCATTCATTGAGATTGCTCACCTGCGTGACGTTGCTCACTCAAGAAACATGCCATGGGCAGGGGCAGCTGAAAAGAACGCTGCTGCTATCCATAGCAGTTCACAGGTTTAAAACCTTATAATAAACTACGCACTCTACGCAGAGAGCTCAACACAGTGTTCTACCAATCCTAGAACTTTCTCTACCGGCTCAATGTGTTTTGTGCAGGATCGTCAAAACCTTTTCAGGGTTCATTTAAGTTTTGGCTCATCAAACGAGGGTGTGTTAAAGGCAGGAGTCGCGACAACTGGACACCGGTTTTACTACGACAAGTACGGTAACTAGCAGCACAGGTAGCGATCGCTCGTCGTCGTCCTTATCTTCTCTCTTGGTCAAGCCGCATGTCCACTACCTAAGCCGCATGTCCACTACCTTCATTACAATCACTCCTGGGCAATAAGGGAGCCATCCTGGCGACCTAAGGGCTAGCGCACACAAGGGGATCGTAGTACTTCTTGAGCCTGGAAACGTGCACAATTTCTTGTCCACGGTGACGCTTGTCTGAAGACTCGTCGAGTGGCTCCACGAAGTAATTGACTGCAGACGTTTGTTGCAGTACGTGATAAGGGCCGCAGTACTTCAACGATAGCTTGTGGGAGAGTCCCGCAGGAGTAGATGGAACCCACAACTATACCAGTGTGCCGGGATCAAAGTATGTCACAGTAGTCGATTCATCGTGGCGATGTTTCTGACGACTTTGGTCGTGCGATGTGAATGAACGAGCAAGCTGGCGACATTCTTCGCCATATGCGGCTGCTCTTGAAACGGTGTTGAACTCGGAGGAGTCAGGCCGGTACGGAAGAATTGTATCCATTGTGGAAGAAGGTTCATGTCCATAAAGAAGAAAGAAAGGTGAGAATCCGGTGGTGCTTTGTGTTGCCGTGTTGTATGCATATGTGACGAAAGGTAGTATGCTGTCCCAATTGGTGTGGTCCGATGAAGCGTGGTCCGATTGTGTGGTCCGATGGACAACATATCGCCAAGGGTGCGGTTGAAACGCTTCGTCATCCCATTAGTTTGGGGATGATATGCCGTGGTAGTGCGGTGTATGATGCGACACTCCTTCAACAAGGCTGTAATAGCATCGGACAGACAAACACAGCCGCGGTCGCTGAGTAATTCTCGAGGCGCTCCATGCCTTAAGACAATGTTCCAGAGCATGAAGCCAGCGACGTCTTTTGCGGTAGCAGAAATTAGCGCTGATGTTTCAGCATACCGCGTCACGTGATCGATGGCTACTATAACCCAGCGGTTGTCGCTTGGAGTGTAAGAAAGGGGAGCGTATAAGTCAATGCCCACGCGATCAAAAGGTCGGGCTGGACACTGTAGCGGTTGTAACATGCCAGCGATATGTTGAGGTGGCGTCTTGCATCGTTGGCACGTAGGGCACGACCGGATGTACTGGCGAACGAAACGGTACATACCGCGCCAGTAGTACCGAAGGTGCAGGCGTGTGTATGTCTTTAAGACACCAGCATGACCGCATTGTGGATCATCGTGAACCGTGGCGCAGATGTCGGAGCGGAGTTGTCGAGGAATAACAAGCAACCACTTTCGGCCAATCGAGTTGTAGCTGCGGCGGTAGAGCAGGTTATCTCGAACGGCGAAGTGTTGGGCTTGGTGCCAAAGCGTCCGAGAGACAGGAGAAGGCGTCTTTTTCGAGAGAAAGTTGAGAAGCGAGGGGATCCAGGGGTCTTTACGGTGCTCGGAAAGCGTGGTCCGGAAATGTTGATGGCAAAGGCACCGCCCACGGAAATAGATGAGCATGATGGGCTCTGCAAGCAAGATGAGCAGGATAGGGCATCCGCATCAGAATGCTTCCGACCAGAACGGTAAATAACATGGATGTCGAATTCTTGCAGGCGCAATGCCCAGCGAGCGAGCCGACCATTCGGATCTTTTAGCGAAGATAGCCAGCATCGGGCATGATGATCGGTCACAATGTCAAGGGACGTCCGTACAGGTAGGGGCGAAATTTTTCCAATGGCCCATATAATGGCGAGACACTCTTTTTCTGTGACGAGTAGTTTTCCTCAGCTTTCATGAGCGTGTGGCTGGCGTAAGCAATGACGTACTCTTCAAAGCCACCTTTGCGTTGGGCAAGCACAACACCAAGCCCAACGCCACTAGCGTCCGTGTGAAGCTCTGTTGGTGCTGACGGATCGAAATGTCGTAGTATTGGCGGAGCAGTGAGAAGGCGCCGAAGTTGTTGAAATGCATTGTCGCACGCCTGTGACCAGGCTGAGAGATCAGAACTGCCGGCGAGAAGGTTGGTCAAAGGGGCCATGATTGAAGCAAAATCACGGATGAAGCATTGGAAATTCTGCTCTAGTGCTGCGCGTTCTGAACTAACATTATCTGTGCCGTGCTTCGACCCTGAAGACCGCCCATCTAGTAAAGTGTTTGCAGCTTCGGACTTCACCATTGCACCTTTCTCCGCCGCTCTCATTCCAGTCTCATGTACTCCTATTGCGACAGTACCTGTTCTGTTTACGCCATCAGCCAGTACCCCGCACCTCCACCAATTCAAACAAGGGTGTGTTAAAGGCAGGAGTCGAGACAACTGGACACCGGTTTTACTGCGACAAGGGCTAACTAGCAGCACGGGTAGCGATCAGCTCATCGTCGTCCTTATCTTCTCTCTTGGTCAAGCCGCATGTCCACTACCTTCATTACACTCAACATAATTTTTTTCTTTTTAGTCCCTAAAAGAAAACCTGCTAGTCAAAGACAATCTAGATATGTACACACCACTACAGGATACTTCATATTCAGAATATGTTTTGGTAATGAAATCCCATAATTTATATTCACCTAAACTGTAGACTTTTTGTGACAGTTTGCATCTTCCTTTTTTTTTTTTGTGCGTCAATATTTTCCGTGGCTGCTGACCGTGTCTTCTTTCCTTGTGCTTCGTCGCAGGTTTTCCAAGTGCGAAAGCTCACGGGGAAAGATGGTGGTCGCATCTTTGCCATGAAGGTGCTCAAAAAGGTGCAGTATTTCTTTTCCCTCCCCTTCCAACACCCTCAGAAATTCCTCCAGTGATCAACAGGGCAAGACTGTTGCCGATCTCGGTGTGAACATGGCTATTTCGAGTTTACATTACTGATCAGTTTTGGCTATGTTTACATTACTGATCAGTGTGGTTTACATTACTGATCAGTGTGGCTATGTGGTCAGCAGTGGCGTAGCCAGGAATTTTGTTCGGGGGGGGCTCACGTTGCAGCGCGACGTCCTCATAGAATTTTTAGAACGACTAAGTATATGAATAACATTTATTTATTTATTTATTTATTTATTTATTTATTTATTTATTTATTTATTATATTCTCAAAGGTCGTGTATGGGACTTTACATGAGGGGTGGGTGACATGAAAATTGCGGTATCGATGAAGGTGGATGTGCTTGAGTCTACTTCCTGGGTGGCATTTTTGAAGCGCGCGAAAATCGCGGATGACTGCTGCTTCGTTCGGAAGGTCATTCCAGTCTCGGGCGGCGCGCAAAAGAAGGACTGCTGAAATGAGGTGGTGTGGGCACGTGGCGGAATCAAAGCGTTTGGATGACTTGTGCGATGACCTCGATGGACCGGCTGGTTTGGTTTGTCACGCGGGGTTGAATAAAAGAATCTGTGAAAAAGGCAGAAGACGTGCAATACGACGACGAAGAGTGAGGTAGAAAGTTTTAGCTGGGATTTGAGGGCGGAGATGCTCGAGTCGCGGGAATAATCTGAAACAATGAATCTGGTTGCTCGGTTCTCTACTGACTCAAGAATTTTGATATGATTAGTTTGGTGGGGTCAAAGACAGCAGATGCATACTCAAGTTTTGGTCTGACAATGGTTTTTATAAGCGAGTAGTTTAACGGAAGGGTGGTGCCATGGAAATGTTACGGCGTGTGTACCCGAGAGCGCGGTTAGCGGAGTGAATTATGTGATTTATATGGTCGCCCCAAGATAGGTCACTCGAAAGATGGACACCCAGGTATTTAATCGAGTCAGTAGCAGCTATATGACAGTTGTTGATTGTGTAAGTAGCCGGCGTGTGGTTTCGGCGACGATGGAAAGAAATTAGTAATGTTTTTTTTTTCGCATTAAGGGGCATCAACCAGGTGGTACACCACTGCTGAATACGTGAGAGGTCATGCTGTAGAGGGGAGACATCGTGGGGGTATTTATAGGGCGGTAGAGGACACAATCATCAGCAAAAAGACGGATGTTAGATTCAACGGAAAGCGGAATATCGTTAATGTATATTAGGAATAAAAGAGGCCTAGGACGGTACCCTGGGGCACGCCGGACAAGACATGGGAGAGGTCGGAGGAGTGATCATTAACATGCACGAATTGTTTATGGTTTGTTAGGAATGCTTTAATCCAGTTAAAAACATGCCGATGAAGGTTTAGACTCGAGGTGTTTAGAAGGAGACGGGAGTGGGGTACCTTATCGAAGGCTTTTTCAAAATCTAAGAACAGTGTGTCAATTGGGATGTTACGGTTCATATGAAGGTGAATGTCGTGCAGGAATAATGTTAGTTGGGTCTCGCATGACTGATCTTTACGAAAGCCATGTTGGTTTTGGTGAAAGAAGTTTACGGATGATAAAAATGTAGCAACATGAGAAAAGATGACGTGTTCCATGATCTTTGAACAAACACTAGTGAGCGAGATTGGTCGGTAATTACCTGCAAATGAGCGGTCACCTTTCTTGAAGACCGGAATGACCTTCCCAACTCTCCGGTCTAATGGGACTTCACCGGTGTCGAGTGACTGCTGAAAAATGATTGACGATATGGAACTGCATACATGTTTAGTATTTTTCAGAATTTGGTGTTTATGCCATCTATACCGCATGACGAAGAGTTCTTTAATTGGTTAATAACTTTTGCAATTCCCTCTGAATTGAATTCAATCTTTGGCATTGGCGGAAAAGCAAAATGCGGAAAATCAGGAAGTTCGTTGTTAGGTTCGTTAGTAAAGACGGGACAAAATGCAAGTTGACGGATGGAACGTCGCAATCTGCAACGGGGGATCCAGAAGTGTCACAAAGAGAGACTGTGGTTTTGTCGTCCGGTTTCATAATTTTCCAAAAAAGGCGTGGGTATGTACATGTATTACCATGTACATACATTGTCACTGGAATTACCATTAACATGTATTACCAGTGACAATTTGTATTAGATGTTGCAAATCACTTCTTGAATGCTGCCCTCTGTTAAGAACGAGTAAGAAATGTATTTCTTTCGTAAAAATATTATGTTGGCATGCCCGCAAAATCTTTCCAGGAATAGCTGTCTTCAACCGCTTCAATATTTTTTTTTGTGTGTGTAACAGGTACGGCAAATATCACGTAAACTTCGGAACTGCATCAGTTTTTGAACTGAAGAAGCGCCTGATAACAAAAAAAAATGAAAGTCCACAAAGTAACCAGGACGAGATCAAATATTTTAATGTAGATTGTTTACGCAAAATGTTCATCTTTTTGCACAAATGATGCGGCCAGGGAAAAGCAAGAATGGGAAAGTACACCTCGAATACGGGCAAAACATAAGTCACCGGAAACAGTGCGCAGTATGCTTACGCAAAACCACACAAATGTAAATTTAAATATGCAATCAATAAACGGAACTAAGCAAAGATCGCTATACATAATGCCCAACTGATATGTCCTTGGGCCAAGCTGCTGTCTCGGACGCACCATGTGGACAGAACTATAAAGGAAGAGTGCAGAAATAACGAAAGAAACTATTTCAAAACTGTTTTAAAAGTGCGAACCACTATTGTGCACTCAATATAAAAGGAGGGTTGCCGCTTCTAGTTCAAAAAGCAATGAAGAACAAAAAACGACAAATGAAAGTAACAAACAATGCTGCTAGTACGGCTTCCCAATAGTTGAATTTGTTTGGTAACGCCGCGTATGCCGACCTCTCAGTGAACAAGGTGAAGCTGTCGATTGGCTGGTAATGTCCACCTGATGCCCGTATCCTTGTGTTTATATTAGGTCATAGTGTTAACTGCTAAAAGGTACAAAATCCTCACGGCTTTAAAAGGTGGTGAACAATAATATTGCGTCAAAATTACGGGCTCATTGACCTGAACTATGGAACAGCAGTGTCTTTTCCTTTCGTTTGTGCTGATTTTTGTCCTGCTCGGTATCAAAAGACAAAGTTGACACGGCGAGGAAGCTTAGCGAAACGGTCAGTGACTTCCGACACGCTGATGTCATTTCTGTGGGCTTACAGAAGTGCCTGGCCAACCATGCGTTCCTCAGACATCGTGGAGCGTAAGTAGTTCTTAAGTAACCTCATGCTTGAAAACGTTCTCTCTGAGCTGCAGTGGTCACTGGAAGGGTGACTAGAATCTGGAGTAGCTTGTACACAGTCGGATAGAACCTGCTGTCGCAATGAGAGAGGGCATCGGTTTCCAGTACGGGGGCTCTGGTTTGCTGCTTTGTTGGCCCACTTTGTCCACCATAGTCGCAGTTCTCCAAAACCAGCCCTCGTTTCGACGTCATGCGCAAAAACGGTCAGGAGATTTCTGCTCCTTTTTCCCCGATCATCTTGCATGGTGGTATTGCGGATGGTACAATTATTGAAAAGTCCTTTAGAAGTGCCCTGTGTTTTTCGATCCGTTGGTTTAACTGGGCTATTACGCGGTCCATGAACGGAATGAACAGGGTTCTGCGAAAATATTCTTCCGCGCTTTCGAATGCATTGCTCACAAGGTTTTGCTTCCGGACACCGGCTCGACGGCTGGTGATCTCCACATTCAGTTTTTCTGATAATGCCTGCACTTTGCGCAAATATTTTAAGAAAGAAGCATTCGCATTCTTGCGGTCATTTTCATTTGTCTGCTGTACCGCTTCTATGTCGTCAATGGCAGCGCTCATGTCGATACTCCTAGTCTGCAGCTTCTTTGACAGTGGCAGTCAGTGCTAACACGTGTTCCGTCACATGCAGGCTTACAAGGAATGCTGGTGACAAGAGTGCCAACATTAGACTCTTTGCCTGCACTGGACTTTCGCCATTTCCGTTAAACATAATCTCCTCTAGTGCTGCAATCAACGGCTCAAAGAGGCTCACAAATGAAAGCACAGCATCGTGCTTCTCGGCCCAGCGCGTTTCGCATAGTCCCAAAAGGCGCTGCCTTGCAGACTCCAGGACAGCTCAAACTTATCATTTTACGCAAAACGTGTGAGCGGCTAGAAGATTTCCGGGAAAAGAACTGACGTCGCCTTCAGAGTCCCAAAACAGTTTCGGATGTCTGTGATGGAGCGTGCCACAACACACAACTAGATGTGTGTGCCGCACACACAAACGCATGCCGCATGCCGCACACACAATGCGCAGTGAGTACATAGAGTGCGGCTGGATATTCTCACGAACAGCAGCTTGAACACCATTCGTTTTGCCGGCCCATCGAACTTGCATCATCGTAGCCTTGACCACAGAGATGCTGCATGTTAATTCCATTTCTATAAGGAGCCTTATGATGGTGTCGGCGAGGGCCCGGCCATTTGGGTCGTGAATTGGCACAAAGCCTATAAGAACACTTCTTCGATTCCGTTCGCATCCTTATTAGGGTACCTTCCACAAACAGTAAGCTGCTCGATACCAGCAACATCCGTGGTTTCATCAGCAAGTACGGAGAAGCAGCCTGCAGCGTTTACTTTTGCGACTAGGCTTTCCTTGATGATTGCAGCAGAGATTTCTATAATGTGGTTTTGTACATCTGGACTAAATATGAGGCCTTATTTGGGAAACTTTCCAAATGCTTTTTTAGATCTGTGTCACCACAATCCGCGCGCATGCGAAGCAGCGCTCTGAAGTTGCCTGTATTTGTAGAGGAGGCTGTGCTTGAATCCATGGGACCACTGTCCCTATGTCCACGGAGAGCCACACCTTGCCGCCCGCAAAAGAGAACTGTCTCAACAATAGGCTGTACCTTCCTTCGGGTCTCTCTTATTTGAATTTGCCTGCCATGGTCCAGTTGATCAACAACACTGGGCACACATCTGAGAAGGTTTGAAGAAAACTAGCGTCAGTGTGATATTTAGTGACTTCGTGTGCACCGAAGACTTCGAGCGCGTGCTTCCACTTTTGAAATGGCTTGGATACGAGGGCCTAGTGCGCGCATGTTGGCCCTTGCCAATCTCACTTCTGCTAAAAAGGACACACACTCGGCAAAACGCACCCTCTTGAAGCGCTGAGTAGCAAGCCATCGGTACCTGTCCAGCCAAGCCACGTAAAACCTTCGTTTCTGCTTAAATCGTTCATAGACTTCAACATATAGCATAGCGGGGAATGCAAGGAGAGCTAGCAGTTGATGTTTTGTGTCATCATCCACTTTTGAGCCATCTGTCTAGAGCCCGATATCAAAACTTGCTTCTGCTAACATCTTGAGGGTCATAAAAAGATAAATAATTAAATAAATGATAATCAGGCTGAAGACCAATAAATCCCACCAGCCGGGTGACGCCGCTGGTTGGTGGTGTATGAGAGCACGAAAAATTTCGGGGGGGGCTGAAGCCCCATAAGCCCCCCCCCCCCCTGGCTACGCCCCTGGTGGTCAGTGTCATGTAGCCAGCTCTAGTTTAATGAATTGCTCACTAGATGGCGTTTCATGTATTTCTTAGAGTTGCTGTTTAAAGATGACAGATGGCTATTGTATAATGCGAATGGCGCATGTCATTGGATGCCTGCGATCGTAAAAGGCGCTCGCTTTTGGCGCGCTTTCTCTTTCGCTCGTCGCTGGATGGAGGCAGACAAGGCGCTCGCTCTTGGCGTGCTTTCTCTTTCGCTCGGGAGCGGACACTTTCCCTGTATTTCACCGATCACAAAGCGGTGATAATGAAGGACCACGTAAACCAACAGTACAATAAAGGTTTGATGTTTAATATATACACGGTGTTTCACACTCTTTATATGATGTACTGGGCGAATTTCACGGAAGAGTTTCACGGTTTACCGATGATCCCCTCCTGAGCTTCGCCCCACTCATCATCATTCACCCCGTGGATATGCTGTGATTTTTTTGCTGCCATTTGAAGAGCTGCTTCGGCAACCTGCTGAAAGCTGAGTCATTGCAGTTGATAAATTCCCGGAAATATACCAATCGATACAATAGCTTCATGAGAAAACACTTTTTATTGGCCAGAAAGCCTCCAAAATTTGAGGAGGAGGAGGAGAAGAAAAACGGAAGGACAGGAAGGTTAGCCAGTTCTCAGACCGGCTGGCCACCCTGTGCTGGGGCAAGGGGAAGGGGGAGTGAAAGATGAGAAAAGACATGTTACAAAAAAGAAGAAGAAAAAAGAACAATAATACGATAAATTACACTGCTTAAAGTCTGTCTCTGAGACTGGTTGTGCGCAAAAAGCGCAACAACGCTTTCAAAGCTTTCCGTGCCGAGGACGGTTTCGGCCAGTGTCCTAAGATCTTTTCCTCCGACAGTGGACGATTGTCAAGTCTATCAAACACTTTGGACAGTTCTTCTCTTGGTGCACTGAAGCGAGGACCTCACAGAGAAGATGGGCGATTGTCTCCTCGCAGCTTCAGTTATCACATGTCGGGCTGCTGGCCATTACAATTCGAAATAAGTAGGCCACCCCGAGCCACAGGCGGCACAGGAACGTCTCCTCAGCTCTAGTTATTCCTGACGGAAGGCGGAGCTGTAGATTTGGGTCCAATTTGTTAAGACGGGCGTTGGTAAATTCCGTCGAGTTCCACTGTGCCAGTGTCAGTTCACGTGCCAGTGTCAGTTCACGTGCTAGTGAACGAAGGGAAGCCTTGTTGAACGTTTCCATAGATTCCCATACTACAAACTTTACCCGCGATTCGGGACGGGTTTTCGGCCGTAAGTTATGGTGCCGCTTCCATGAGATGTCGGGATATGCGCGTAGAGCTCATTTCGTCGGAATTTTTTTTTAATACATGGTTTCTATGACTAGTTCATCGCGAAAAATGACGCTCGCCAATAGAAAACACCATGTTTTCAGGGGCGGCCGCTAGAGGTGCTGCTCGGTGGTGTCCCTGCAGTGTACTGCAGAAAAAAAACAAGTTTTTTTTTTCTGGAGTAAAATAGTTTTAATTGAAGTAAAGACACTAGGCCACACTAAGAAAAAAGAGTGAAGGGTTTTTTTTTTTGTCGAGCCTGGTGGCACACTTGTCACCGCCCCGTTATAAAGGGAGGCTCATAGCATCTCCATCCATCCTAATTCCTGGTCATGAACATTCGTAAGAGAAAATTTGATTCAATCCTGATGCCGGGCATATAATTAGTGAACGCTGCTGACCAATGGCAAAGACCACTTACGAACCGAGAATTTTGTGAATTCGCTCTCTATATTGCCACACACGCTCCTTTCTTCGTATGTTTTATGTTACCGGCCCATTGCACGTGTAGTTTCTGCCTTGCGCAAACCGCGCCAGAATGTCTGGGACATTCGAGATTATTTTAGGATCATCTTTTAGGCTTGAGCGCGCAAACGAGAACAGCTGAGTTTTTTCTCAAACTAACGCGGCCATCAGCGATAAGGCTGGCATGTTCGATGCCGCATGCATAAATACCAACGCGCCTTGTCGCAGTTCAGCTTATCGACGGCCGACGCTCTGTTCGCCGCTATCAGTGTACTGCACTGTGTGTTGCTGTAGTCTGACTTTCCGTCTACGGGCCACAAGTTCGTCCAAATAAAGTTTCATCTTGGACACACGACTGCTGCATTCGTCGACGTCACGACCTCGTGGCAGTATAGTAGACGCCACGAGAAGACGGTTACATAATTTTTCTTCAGTACGACACTTGTGTGTTTGGTAAAGAAAGTTCCGATATGTAATAATCATTCTCAACCATGCGATCTTACGTACGACGCGATGCAAAGCACCCCGAGACATTCCACATCGCATCCAATCCTGCTGCGATATATGCACCTCCCGAAAATGAGCGGCTCTGGCGTGTTCGCCGCCGATTGGATTTTTTTTTCCAGCAGAACGATGCCTATGGTAGACACATTCCATTAGCGGCTAGAGCGGGCGTGCAGAGGGTAATGCGTTTCTTCTTCGAGGCACGCTCCAAGCACAGCCCGCGGCTTGCGCTGCGGGCGTCGTTCCAACATGCCTCGCATCGTCAACGAACTGTGTGTTTTTATCTCGCCCTGCCAGCCACCACGCACAAGTAAGGCTACCTTTCGTAATCGCAAGCCGTTTTATCAACTGCGCAACGGGCGCGGTATACATGTGCGCGTGACATGTGAAGAACCTTAAAATAACAATTAAATTCTGGGATTTTAGGAGCCAGACGGAGGCAATCCTTATACGTCACACAGACAATGCTATATATATATATATACACGCGTCGGCACAATATCGCTCAGAGTGTTCATATGATGGCTATGGCAATACAAAGAATTCAAATGCAGCAAACATGGAGTGACTTACTCGTAGTATGCGCTCCTCGAGAATCGAACATCAAATGTCTTCTGCACTGTAGAAACAAGGAACACGATTCCAAATGAAAAATGACCCCCCCCCCTTCCCACCGTTCCTTGAGGCATACGGGGTACCACCTTATAAAGGAGGCGCTTTGAAAATGAAGGCTGTGCACAGCCTCAGCAGGTATAGCATAGAGTAGAACAAGACGTTTGACACGTGGCAAGCCTATCCACGACCATGCTTGAACTGGCATGTGCGCGCGCTTCTATTGGTGCTGAGCCTTTTTTTTCGTAGCACTGGAATAAAATAGGCTAACCCCTTTGTTACATTTGCCGCTTTTTTCTACACAAAGGAGAAGATGAGCTTCATGACAGGAATCCCGCGAGCACGTTCGACCATGAAACCAAGGATCCATCTTTACGTTCTGGGCTCATGCGGACGCTAATAAACGTCTGTCTGAGTTCTCCATTCTGTGTCGGTCATTCTGTGTACCACATATTTTATATCTGGTGCCGAAACCCTGATAAGTGCACCCACAAGTTGAATTGGCACGAAAACATATCATAAAAGTGATTTTTTTCTGTGCTTATTCGCATGCTTCTCAATGACGCGAAAGTCTTATTGTTCACAAGTATGAAGCTTTTCTATACGCCGGACAAATTCACACGCTCAAACACGGCGTTGTACTCGCTGAATTCCAGATCAACAGCATATATGTTTTAAACAGGTACGCATCTACACATTAAATGGCGTTAGCCCCTTATTAGAACTGTGTATATCCGGGCATATCATCGTGCAAACACGGACACAAGGGGAAGTCAAGACAGCATAAACGCCGACTAACAACTGAAAAGGCGCACAGCGGCGGAAAACTGTATGGACACAAAACTCATCTGCGCATGCCCATGCAAGAGGCGACACCTATCAATCCGGCAAGCGTGGTGGTCTACATGAGAGATAACTGCAGGTATTTGATTCCTCCTTTATGCAAGTTAACGCTTGGCACACGCATCCGCTACCACCGTTGTCGATATGCCAGACCTCGACAATTACACGCGTTTCTTCATTCCTGTGCCTGTACAAAACTGGGCATTCATGAAATTTCGGCAGGCATTTACACTCTCTACAATGTAAAGATAGATTAGATGGTGAGCCTCCGACTAGCGATCCCCTATGTTCTACTAATATCTGGTTAAACCACCACCCATCTGTCCTACGTACAAGCGGCCACAGCTGAACCACCCATGTACCCATATACCACCAATATACGGCAATCTGTAAATTTATTGGCGGTTTTACGAAACAAATGTCAGCCCGCTTCTTGTCTATTACAGGCTCATTCTTTCTCTGCACGGAGGCACATAGCTTACCTAGCTTAATGGCAGCCGTAAAAACATCATTGACGCCGTATCCACCTGCCAATTTCTTTAGCATGTGGGATGCGCAATGACTGTAAGGAATATCTACGACACGTTTGTTATGCTTGCTTTCGGGAACCATGCTCAGACTTAACAAAACGCACTTCCTTAAACATTCAGCGACAGTGGCCACTGCAACGCCAGGATAACCCAATCTAACAGCCGCGTAACCTGCGCATTTAGCTAGCACTCATTTTGTGCCCACACGAGTTGGTGAGAGAAGACTTAAAGGAGCTCTGACATCAAATTTACGCATGTCAAGATTTTTGCGTCCACGAGTAA
>NC_051179.1:211302497-211459407 GCF_013339695.2 Rhipicephalus sanguineus
GTCTCAAGTTTGCATTTGTCTCGATATGTGGTAGTACATAGTAGCAGTTGTACAAACTCTTGCTGAAGACTTACCAATCACTGGCTGTTGCAGGTTGCAGGATGTGGAGAAGATTCAGCTGTCCGAGGATACGGTCAACCCAACCAGGAGAAGACTGGCCCCAAGGACTTTGAGCTGCTCAAGGTGCTCGGCAAAGGTGGCTACGGAAAGGTGAGTTGGGAGAGCCCTTCATTTGAGAGTCTTACTTCTTTATTTTTTTTGCCCCCGCATAATGTGACTGCACTTCACTGGTGCGAACATAAGGGCAGAAACTTGCAAGTTTCAATAAACAGCTTCAAAAGAAGTTACAGACCACACAGTCAGGAATTGTAGGGAAAACGGTGGGCATAGCAATGGAGTACAAGAAGACTGTGGGGCATATTACAAGTAGATGAAGATAGCTGATATTCAAGTTGAGAATAAAGTGACATTAAAGGCACATATTTATTCCATAATAAATAATAATACAGTAAAACCTTTCGAATTAAGCGAGTTTTTCGAATTAACGATACATACAAAAAGTGGGATGCAAGGAACTTTGAATTACTGAAAGTAATCAGAGGTGGTCGTTTGGCCTTCTAGTTTGCGGCTCCAAGGGTTGTTTTCCAGCAATACCTGATCCCATTTTTGCCGCAAACCCGGGAAAACAGCGGGGCTCGCTGCTGTCAACGGAAAAAAAAAGAAAGAAAAGGAAGAAGTCTCGTGGTCAGCTGAATGCGTGCCTGCGGGAAAAAAAACGACGTGCTTCACTGCAGCACAGTGGTGACACGCGGGCAGCTAGTCACCTGCTCCTTGCAGCGTCAGCGCGTCATGATGCAACCATTCGCCCATTCTTTCTGGTAAAATAAAGAATGTGATAATGGCCAGGTGTGACAGAATCCGCGATATGTTCTGGCTGGAAAACATGATCATTGAAGTTTTCGAACTGAGTTTTCGAAGCAGGCGTTACAGGCAAGAACTCCGCCAGCAGTGCAAGTGCGCAAATTGCCAGAGCAACCACCAGTCGGAGGTTCGCATACATCAATGATCATGAATTCCGTAAGGTCGTCCTTCATTATCTTTTCTTTTCCCAAAAAGAATGGGTAAATCATGATGTGCTGACGTTGTGAGAAGCATGCGACATGCCGCCCACGTGTCACTGCTGTGTTGCAGTGAAGCACGTCTTATTTTCTGCAGGCGCATGTTGTAGCTGACCACGAGACCGCGTTTCTTTTTTTTCTTTATTACTTTTTTTGCGCTAGCACCAGCGAGGCTGGGTTGCTTCAACTGTCACTCATTAATATCGCTACACTGCATTGCCCTGTGGCTCCTGATGGCCGTCGCTTCCGCGGAGTTGCAGCGAAATCGGGATCGGGAATTGGCACATGGCACCCAAAGTTTCGAATTAACCAGGCTGGCGCTGACGGCCGCTTCAAATTATCCACTCAGATCTACATTGCAAAATACGGGACCGCAGAAACCCTTCGAATTAAGTGGGATTTCGAAATAATCGAGTTCGAATTAATGAGGTTTTACTGTATGTGGGGTTTAACGTCCCAAACCACAATATGATTATGAGAGAGGCTGTAGTGGAGGGATCCGGAAATTTCGACCACCTGGGGTTCTTTAACGTGCACCTAAATGTAGGTACACTGGCCTCAAACATTCTCGCCTCCATCGAAAATGCAGCCGCCACGGCCAGCATTCGATCCCGCAACCTTCGGGCACATATTTATTCAGTGTGGCAGCTGAGTTCCATTTCAGAAACCTCTCAGCACTTGTTTCGTGTCAGGAGAATGCTTAGTTTTAGGGAAATCAGTACTTTCCTTGGCGACAGCTCGGAAAGGCAATGAACAAAAAATGGGCTGGCGATTATTAGAGAGACCTTGAACTGCTAGATCAGCATTAAGTGCAGAGAGAGAAATACACAGCTGGAGAGGTGAGTCTGGTACATAGTGTTCCAGCTAGCTACTCTGTGTCAGGAACAAGGCAGAAGGTTCAAATTCAGAATGAGGGCAATGAACAAAAATGCCCCCACCTCCTCGAAGGGAATTGTGAGGAAATGCGAACGCATTTCTTGCGCCGAGAGTACACGGCGTAGTAATTTTATGGCGTAAATTAATGACAAGACGAGGATTTGTACAGTAACCATTTATTTACACATTCATCAGCACCTGTTTGTGTTGTCATTGTACCTGACGGCCATAATCTCAGCCTTGTGGTCGCTAAAGTGTACAGTCAAAGGGTCTTTGAGAAGCGAGGACTGCCGTTGCTGTCGCAGTTCTTCGCTGAAGGGCAGGTATCGCTTGAGGAACACGTCCACACTGCCCGCTCGCCGAGTGGCAACGGCGCGCGCGCACGCAGCAGCGTCGTACCGCCGAGCTCCTGCGATGCGAACGCCCTCACACGCCAGAGCGCGCTCGCTCCTCTCCACTCACTCTCTGCTACTCCGCCCGCACCACCTGCTCCGGTTGCTAGGGGCGGGGATAAGCGCGCGCGCCCGCAGCTGTTGCTATGGGAGAGGGAGTGAGAGCGGAGAGATAACACCTGCCAGCGCGCGGACACCAACGCCTGACATAGCCCGACTAAGAAATGCATTCGCATTTAAAAAGAAGTGTAATGATTTATGTGCTATACGTATAGAAGACCGACAGAACTGTAGTGCCTCAGTAGCCATTGCACTCTTCTGCTTAACTCAAGGTTGCAGGTCCAATACTGATCACATTTCAGTAGGATTTGAAATGGAAGTATGCCTGTGTATTTAACCTAGATCTAGGTACACCTTTAAAGAGACAGTAAAGTCATTACACTTGATCAATTTATACTGATGAACTGTTCTCTGTAGATTCCTATTCTCCTTAATTTCATAACCATAGGTCCATATAGGTTCTTTAATAAAAGAAAAAAAAAATGGCCAAAGTTCTGTTCTTTTAGTTTCCCCCACAAAATCCTACCACCACTCTCGCCGTGGCACAACAGATTTCAAAGCAGTCTTTTGTATTTGGTCACATTGGCTAAATGAAAGTTCGTGATACTTATGTTTGAAGGGTCCTTGAAGCAGTTTCTTTTAATTGTTAACATTAGGCAACAGTATTATCAAATCATTAACATAATAAATTCAATGATGCAAATTGTATCAAGGCAGCTACAGGTTACCCTCCTCTTTAAAAGTGCCTTTCCCCCTCAAATTCGCATAATTCCGGGTTCATGCTGGTGACCGCTGTGTTTCTCTCAACTTTCGCTCGCAGCCGTTGCCAGTGCATGGTTGGACTCTTATGCTGCCGGTTGCCGCAATGACACTGACCATTGTAGGGCACTGGCCGCTTGCACTTTCTACTCCACTACGCCAATGATCTGTTAACGTAAAAAAAATATGCAGACAAACTAAAGCTCTCTGACAATGATCACTGATAGGCATAAATATGGGAATTGTGTGGCATTTTTGGGGTTGATGTAATGGCCACAAACACATAAATCCTGGCGTTGATCAGATAGCAAGAGCCCAATGCTCACTGTAGCGATGCACTGTAGCAACTCTGTTCACCAGTTGCCTTGCACAGGCACACGATGTCGTAGTTTGACATGTCACCAGTGATTGGTGACACCAGCCTGGCATGCAGTAAAGGCAATTCATGGTGTTAGTAAATTGTGATTTTGCATTCTCTTTTTGTTTCTGTTTAATTCAACAAATCGTAAAGTAGTCTAAGTATTAAGAATAATATTTGTTCACAGTAAATTTGAGAAATTGCCTGTGACGTTAGTGGACCATCCATTGAGATTGCTCACCTGCGTGACGTTGCTCACTCAAGAAATATGCCATGGGCAGGGGCAGCTGAAAAGAACGCTGCTGCTATCCATAGCACTTCACAGGTTTAAAGCCTAATAATAAACTACGCACTCTACACAGAGAGCTCAAAACAATCTTCTACCGATCCTAGAACTTTTCTCTACCGGCTCAATGTGTTTTGTGCAAGATCGTCAAAACCTTTTCAGGGTTCATTTAAGTTTTGGCTCAACATAAATTTTTTCTTTTTAGTCCCTAAAAAAAAATCCCGTTAGTCAAATAAAATCCCGATATGTACTCATCACTACAGGATGCTTCATATTCGGAACGTGTTTTGGTAAATGAAATCCGATAATTTATATTCACCTCAATTGGAGACATTTTTGTGACAGTTTGCATCTCCCTTTTCTTTTTGTGCATCAACATTTTTTTGTGGCTGCTGACCGTGTCTTCTTTCCTTGTGCTCCATCGCAGGTTTTCCAAGTCCGAAAGCTCACAGGGAAAGATGGTGGTCGCATCTTTGCCATGAAGGTGCTCAAAAAGGTGCGGTATTTCTTTTCCCTCCTCTGCACACCTCTTCCAACAGCCTCAGAGATTCCTACAGTGATCAACTGGACAAGACTGTTGCCGATCTCTGTGTGAACGTGGCTGTTTCCAGTTTACATTACTGACCAGTTTTAAAAAGCTGACCCCATAAAATGTTCTAGACATTATCACATTCCTGTATCATTATACTAGTTCTGTGCGATAAAGTCATATCTTCAGCAGAATAGTTCATTAAGTCTCAGTTTTTTTTTTTTCGTGAAGGTTTGTTTCAAAATGAAAAGTCACTGAATTGTTCTCATAGAAGTTTATTGAATGATAATGGCCACCGGTATACAGCCTAGATTGCAACATAATTGTTAATACTACACGTACACATTTTAGCAGTTGACCACAGTGTTTGCCTTGAGAGAGGAATTGGGAATTTGGACAAAAAGATATGTTTGAAAGTATTTTTCAAGGTTGGTGGTGAAAACTTTGAGAGAGGGAGCTGATTGAGGCACATATTTTTGATAGCTGTAACCATACGAAGGCAACAGATAATGGAGCCATGGAAATAATAGAGACCATTATTTGTAGTTTTTAGTTCAAGTGTAGTAATGATGAAATAAAGGGAACTGTTCGATGTGCGCTATTTTATGTATTTCTAACAGGTATTCATTTTTTCGTCTCATTTCGTTGCCTTATTTTGGATGTTGTTAAACAGGGTATCAGTGCCCTGTGGATGATTCAAGGAATCCAGTAAACCAACCTCATTGCTCCGCATATTCCAAAAGAGTAGCAATAACTTCGTAGAAGGCTTGCACAAGAACAGTACCATTCCAAGTGCCAAGTTCAAGGTCTCTCAGATCTAGCATTGTAGGTCTCGTAACATACTGGCTGTGTGCTTTGCATAAAAATGAGAAAGTAAAAGTGTCACTTAGCACGAGTCTTGACACGGTTTAAGAATAAGAGGACACGTTTTTGGCCTAAAGCTGCTGCTCTCAATGGTAGTGTTGCGTTGACACGTGGTGCGAAGAATGCTTTAACACAAATGTGCGTGGCTCGTGAACTTTTGCTGTCAAATGTGCATGTACATCGGGCCCGACTTCGTAGAACGAGGCATTTACATGCACAACAGGACCCAGATTTGACAGTTAGTTTGACAGGACCCAGATGGCAAAGCCCCCAGAGAAATAGTTTACTGAAAAGCTCTACTTCCGACCACATACAGTTTTCTAAGAAAGGACTTTCTTTACAGAGAAAGCTGTTATGAGATCACAGCAACAGTTGATTTCAGTGGCGTAGTTGTCCGTCGCCGCCGGTGTCCATAACTCTATAGCGTACAATGAGAAAAAAAATGCAGTATCAAGTAGGATTTGAACCTGCACCCTGTGTGTGGCAGTCGAGTATTCTACCACAGAGCCATGCCGGTGTGGCTATGTGGTCAGGCGTCATGTCAGACAAGGAATCACGTCAACATATGTAATATAGCGTGGTAGAAGAGTAAAATTGCATAACGAGTGGGTCGCTTAAAGCTTCCCACCCATTACAAAGGGATCACCCATAATTCTTCATCATCAGCCATAGCATCACATATAATGCACATAATGCCTTGCAGACGCATATTGGGTACTACACTTCTCCGTAGAATGATGAATAATGGCATATTAAGTACTTCGTACCTAAAAAAATTGTGATGATTAATGGCGTAGTGGGTACCTTGCGACTGTACTTGCCGTAGTCGACCCAAGCGAGCTTACAAGGGCATCTAGAAAGGCCGCTCCTCTAGCTTTCACTGACTGTGCTGCGTGTTCCATACAGGCCTGGCATTTTTTACTCTCGTGTTTACTGCTGAAACCTGTGCTGCCCTTCGCAGTCTCTTTACAGATTGTAGTCTGTATTTTACTTGCAGGTGTGTGTGCCTACACTTTAAACTGATTACTGCATCATTCATAGGAAGTTTTTGAAAGACATAAGTGCCCACAATTTCCAACAAGGCTAACAATGTTTCTCGCATATGAGCATCATTGCTTCCATGGAATATTTATTGTAAAGGAAATTTTTTCATAAATCGCAAATATGCATTCGGACAGAAAGGAAAATAGTCAGGCTCCTTCGGCAAATGTGGATGTTACAAATTCTCGAATAAAGCATTGCAAGTAAAATGTTCCTTGCTAATTTTGGCATATAACGAATGTTTCTTATAACTAGCATTGGGTAGTAACGAAGATATTTTTGTGTTGGATACAAAAATATTGTCACGATGTGGTGAAGCAGTAGTTGTTGGTGTCCTCTGTTGTAGTGTTATGTACGTGCTGCCTCGTCCTGCTGTTGTAATGTGTGCCTGCCTTTGTTTCCAGGCCACCATTGTTCGAAATCAGAAGGACACTGCGCACACAAAGGCTGAACGGAACATTCTGGAAGTAGTCAAGGTGGGCATTTTGTTCATGGTTGTACTAAGCAGACTTGTCCATGTCACAGCAAACAAACTAACCAAGTACAATTACGAGACGTACCATATTTACACCATTGTAGACCGACCCGTTTCAAGTAAATTTGAAATCCAAATTTGGGGGTTTGACTTGCAGTCCAAGCTGAAAACAGTACTGCCAGTAACGGTGGGAAAAATGAGAAACAAATGACACTGTGGTGTGGTTGCAACGTTACGTTTGGTTTTTGACTCTACCTATAACATGTTATTATTCTGTACGTTTGTTTTAAAGAAGAAAAAAAAAACGTTTATTTAATTTTCATCTTTTACCAAGTTGTTTTTTGCCGTAAGGAGGGCTGCTGCTGATTGAAAGAGCGGCTCTTCGATCGAGGATTGACATCCCAAAACAGCCGTGCATGCCATTTTTGAAGTGTTGGTCGTTGATGGAAGAGCCACTCTTCCACTCGACAACGGGCACTCCTGACGGCGAACAGCGGCTCGGCAGCGGTTTGTTCGAGCTTCTCCTTCTGGCTTTTTGACACGCTTATTTATTTGTATTTATATTGTGGCTGCATTTCACAAGTGGGTGGGAATTAAAATCTGTCCCTGGCCCTCCCTACACTCCTCACAATAGCCTCTACTCTTTAGCCTTCGGCTGTCCTTGTGCATGCCACAGACACTTTGGTTGCTGGCGTGTTCGTGAGCCACCAGCTAAAGTTTTGTTTATTTACCGTGCAGAAGCAGGTGTTGGCAGGGGAACCATGTGTATATTCACTGGCGCCGGTAAATGTGCACATAGCTACCCCACTTCCCTGCAAACACTTGCTTCTGCACGGTACATCACATGGTGTTATGTTCTGATGTTAAGCCATTGACCCTTGAACATAGAAGCAGGACAGCTGATGTCACTTAGTATGCGCAAACCTTCATACAAATGAGGTAAGCCAGTAGCTAGCCTTGTTGGGACTTCATTTGCATGTCTGTTAGCTGCATATCATTGAAAGTGTTTCTCCTGTGTGTGTATTTAAAATGTGTCTTGGGTGATATTGTTGTGTGCCTATAGTTATCGTCACTCAAGTTCTTAAGGTAGCTTCAGAACCTTCAATATTTGCATTGATAAGAGCAGTAACGCTCTCTCATGTTCACTGCAGTCTTCTCGTACACTCAACTGCCGATTTTTCAGATGCCCAATTTTACGGACATGCTCGAAAATTCGGACGCTTTCCTGGCACCGTCACCAGCCCCATAGACGTCAGTGTATAAGAATGTCCGAAATTTCGGACGCGAAGTTGTGGGTCCCAAAGGCATTAATTGAAGCCCGCACCTCTGCCACTTCTATCATCTCGTAGGTTCAAACCAGTGCTTTCGCGAGGTGATCTGTTTGTGACAGCACAGCGCAGCAGTCAGCTTTGCCGCAATGCCGAAGTGTTGTGGGGTGAAGCAGACCAGAAATTCAAAGGGGCCGCTATCACGGCGCCGTACGGCGATGTCTTTACTGATAAGCAACAAAAATGCACGGAGGCGTGATGGCGGCAGGTCATCGTTTACGTGTGCACACGCGTCGGGGAAAGCCAGACGAGTTGTCCACTCTTCTGCCACCGTCTTTGTGTTCCGCGTCATCGTTCCCAAACGCTCCATGCGAGAGAGCCGTAATCTATTCCGCACTTTGCTGGTATCAGTGGCGCTCATCACGAGATGCAAGTTTGCAAGTGGCGGTTGGCACGTAGTTAAGCACGTTTCGCGGCAGTTGCCGTATGCCTGATAAATGTACTGGGAGATATTAAAGCTATTTCGGAAGTGGCTGTGGTGATTTGATCGCTTTAGCGGAATGAAAAAGCATGAATTCGTTTTTTTCGGATGATTTCGTGGTCCCTAGGGAGTCCGAAGAAAATGTCACAGTTTCGCCGCCACGGCGAAGCAATGAATGCGATAGCAATAAATTGGAATGTAACGCGAAGAACTGGAAAGCAGCTCGAAATTGCCAGCGTGTCGCTCGAGCCCAAAGGACGCACGAAAAGAACGCACACAGGACGAGCGCAAACTAATGCGTCACAGCTCGACACTTGAAGCGTACTGCTCAAACATAAAGCAGGACTCACGAAACGAACAAACAGGTACACACAAGACGAACGCGAACTAATTGTCACAGTTGTTACTTATTTCTGTTTGAACAGCGCACTCCTTTCGCAAACGCGGCCGCTGCAGCGAGTGCAGTAACCTTCATGCCCCCCGCTCCACCCTAGAGGCCGCCCCTTCTTTCCTAGAGATAAGCGCACGAAGGCGACCACGCTCTGTAGGGTGAACAGCAACGACGTTTGCAGGAGCGGGGCGACGATGTTTAAAGCGCTCCATGCGCGCACGTCGCGCCATCTCTGTGTTCACTAAGAAAGCATGCTGAAGTAGGTGGTGTATATAAATAGCTCGCCGTTAGCAGGCTGAAAGACGTTGCTGTTCGTGGCCTAACGTCTAACGCCGCGCGCTGGCAAGCGAGAGGTCGCACGTTCGAGTCCGTGCGTCTGAAAGTTTTTCTGAATTATTTTTCTTTGTGGCTTTTATGTATATATATACACATATACATACGGTGAATTACGGCGGCCAACGACGGCAAAAATAAAAAATCAGCCGAGACTGTCCATATAATTGCTATCGCAATAAAATCGGACGTTGACTGTATATCTGGGCTCCTAAAATACCCTCGGCACTACCTTGTACACTTGAAGAAAACACATACATTGAGTTCAAAATGCTGTCACAATCGCCTGTGCCGAATGCTGCAGCATTGCACACAGTGGGAATGCCACAGAGTGAGAAACCTATTCAGTGCTCTTCTCTGAGCCTTTCCGGTGTCCTCATTGCTCATCATGATGTCAGTTGGTTTACATGGACAACACTGGGCAAGGCAGACACTGTTGTTCGGTTGTACGAGAACCTAGGACTTTCAGTCAGTGTGCGAAGGTAATCGCACACTACGTCAATGGAGCGTACGTCAATGAAGCGAAGAAAAGTGAGAAATGAGTGGTGACTGTGTCATTGTTCATCAAGCATCTGTAACTCTGCTACTGTGGTAGAGTTACAGATGCTTCTTGTAACTTTTTCTGATTTCATGCTTTTTGGAGAACCACGTATGACTGCTGTTATACATCAAAATTTGAACCTCAAGGTGAATAGGGGCCCTTTAATGTCATGCCTATTATTTTTTTATTTCAGTGTTTATAGTGTAGCCCTTAGCTGCATTTAATATTTTTGGTCATCTTTCCAAGTTTAAGCCTCATTCTTTAGTACTGGCTGGACGCACAAATTAAATTGTTGCGCAAATTATGTGCAGCACCCATTCATAGTGGACCTCATCTATGCCTTCCAAACGGATGGCAAGCTCTACCTCATTCTGGACTACCTGAGCGGGGGAGAGCTGTTCATGCACCTAGAGCGTGAGGGCATATTCCTGGAAGACACTGCCAGGTAAGGATACATGTGGTGTTGCACTGGTTTAGCTGCAGGACAGATTACATTTGGCTATGCAAATGCATATTGTGTTCACTGTAACCATGTGCACTGTGTTCATGCACAGTGTACATCTAACATTAACGACAGCTGAATATAATCTGTATGTTAACAACTGAAGAGCTTTACGCCATCAGCACATGAATGCATTAACTACAGTCAACTGCAGATTCTTCGGACGCCCGATTTTCCGGACATACTCGAAAATTCAGACGCTTTCACGGCACCGTCACTAGCCTCATAGACGTCAATGTATGAGAACGTCCGAATTTTCGGATGCGGAAACTCTTCGGTGTCCGATTTTTTGGACTTACTGCCCAAATTGCAGGTCCGAAAGGCATTACCGTATTTACTCAAATCTAACACGCACCTTTTTTTCCAGTAAAACGAGTCCAAAAATCGCATGCGCGTTAGAATCGAGTACTGAAAAAAAAAAAAGAAACTCTGTTATCATATTGCCATCGGCATTTCACCAATGGCCGCCTCCTACGCCCCTTGGCCATTTCTTCTATTATTGTCTCAGTTCGTACGTGTGCTGAGGAGATTGTCATCCCGTTCTGCGTTCGCATCTACGGCATGGAAGTGCAGACTCCAAATACTCTACGAGTGCACCACGATGCTGCATTTAAAAGAATAGTTATTACATGTGCAGAGACGGACGGAAATCGGGCCGCATCGCGTTTCGGAGTTCCCAAAACGTGCGTGCGAGACTGGCACAAACAGAAGAAGATTTTTTACAGCAAAGCTTGGACCAAAGCAGGGCCGGTTTCCCAAAATCGAAGAGCGTTGACAGGGACAAGAAGTTGTCTGACAGCGACGAGGACTGATCCATTACGCGACTCGTATTGCCGCCTTAGTGGTGACAGTTTTAGCGGCAAGGCCCACTTTTTGACTTTGTGTTTTACTTTTTTGAAACTTTAGTTCTTTAAAACCCAAATACTTATTCTTCTGAATGTGCGAAGTTTGACTCCTACGGACTTTTTTTGCTCTTTTCTCTCACGAAAAATGGGTGCGCGTTACAGTCGATGTATTACTTTTTTTTCTTTTGGTTGTGGAAAACCGGTGCGCGCTACAATCGAGGGCGTGGTAGAATCGAGTAAATACGGTAATTGAAGCCCCCACCTCTGCCGCGTCTGTCATCTCATACGTTAAAACCAGCGCTTTCACGAGTCGATCTGTTTGCGACAGTAGCAGAGTCGTAAAGTCAGCTTTACTGCAATGCCGAAGTGTTATGGGGTGAAGCAGACCAGAAATTCAAAGGGGCCACTATCACGGCGCCGTGCGGCGATGTCTAACGGATAAGCAGTGGAAATGCACGGAGGCATGATGGCGGCAGGTGGCAAACACACCAGCACGGCTTAATCGCTGACAATCCTTATGATAAGCATCTTCAGTTAACTGCTCGGTTGCATGCGTACTGCACGCACTTAATGGGTGAGAACCCTAACACGCCGCTCCGCCATTCATGCTGCCTCTTTGTCCGAGACCGCTAAGTGCACCGCACAGACGCGTTGCCTTCACGAACGAAACCAGCTCGACATTGCCGTGCCTGTGTGCGGTCAGGAACGGAGTGGTCATCACAAACCCTTTCTTGACAAATGCGTGCGTACGGTACAGCAACAGTATAGTGGTGTCAGCTTAGTTGGTGATGTGCTGCACACAACTAGAAACGATCGGCTTCACACGGCAGCAAATGCTGCATATTGGCGGAAATTCGGTGATACGCGTGTGCATCGTTTACGTGCGCACACTTATTATGACAGCAGCATGACAATTGCGTTCAGCCGGCCTCGGTGAAAAAGACTGAACGCAGTGTGGCTCGTGGTGCGTGAGATAAACGGAATGCTCTGTAGCTTGGCCGAGCTGGACACCACCACTCCGCATTGGCCTGTCGCCTTTGCTTCTTGTTTCTCGCTCTTCTTCGCTTTAATAAAGTAGCGACTACGGCACGGCTACGTCGGCCGCAGTCGTGTCTCTTGCTACCAGTGGTGACCTGGGGAATGCACCTTCCGCCGAGTGACTCACTGCAATGCTACTGTGACAGTTCCCGCCCGTGAGACTGTTAAGGCCAGGCCGTTTAGGATGGTTCCTTCAGCTAAATGCCATCCTAGAGCATCGTGGCATCACTGCACACTCAGTAATGCGTGCCATCCTCCTGGACACACTCCTAGCCGAACTTCACCATCTCACTAACCGATGTTGACCTCTGGCTCACGACCCTGCGACCATCGCCGCACTGCTGTGCTGGCCTACTGTGGCCCGCTTCGAGAACTCGACCGCAAGGTCCCAGTTTCTGCTCTGTTGCAGTGCGTGGTACCAGCTGGCCCGCAGCCTTCACGTGAACATGAGCGGACTCCCCTGATTACAGTTTGTGCTACCCCACGTCCGGCCACAAGTGCATCCATCCCTGCACCCAGCCACCATGACAAGGTGGACCACATTCCTACTTCCACTGATACGCCCATCGAGAGGTGCTCACTGTGTTCTTTATCACAAAAGAGCGGTATGTCATGTGTCCATCCATGTTTCACATTCCACTTCTATCACTTGTTGGCAACGCACTAGCTTACCAGCCCAGCAATGAGCTCACGGAAGCAGCTTTGGAATGAGCCGGGGAAACACGGCGCAAAAAAGGACAAGGACACAGGAACACAGCACACTGGACGAGCGCTGAGTTTACCCAGCTAAGCATGCAACAACGTGCCCAAATCAAAGTCCTGTTTTGGAATTTTTTGAATGAGGGACCGAGAGTCCGCAAGCACAGCCGACCGATGACAGTCACGTGATCCTGTGTACATGGAAAGCAAATGAAAGACCCTCGACGGTGCTCACCCAGTGGACAGGGTGTTTGGATCCTCAACTACTGCTGGGCCGGCAGAGACTGGAGGTTGAGGGGAGGCCGAAGTGGGGAGGAGGGCCAGTGGGCACAGATGGTGCCCTCCCTTCGCGATGTCAGCCATACCGTCCCGCTTGCTTGCTCCAATTGTTTGTGCATTCGCGTTACCCACGACTGAATCAGAAACTCTTGTATAAGTCCGAGTCATAGCATATACTGTGTAACATAGCCCATCCAGGGCGTTTCGAAAGTTTGTATCATCATGACTTTTAGATTATCTGTGACCATATAGCCACGTGTGCTTCTTTCTGTATTTTCATGTGAATGGCTTCTTGCACATGTAGCCACTGCTTAGTGCAGGCTGTGCCGGAATGTCTGGGAACCTTCTTGATTGTTGTGGTCTCTTGCAATAGATCACACACGACTCATGTAGTCAACTTTATTCTGGAACTAATATGGCCACTATTGATAATGATGGAAACAATTTCGCTGGAGACTGTAGATTGAAGGGAGGAGGGCTAGCAGCCACAGAGGGTGCTGTCCCCTTCCACATTAGCCTTGGCAACCCGAGCACGTGCCCCAATGGGTCGCACGTCCATATCAACCGCAACATATTTTATGTGATGACATTTCCGAAATTTGTATTGTTGCAAAATTCTGATCAACTGTGATTGTATCATTGAGATTCTACTGTATAGGTTAAATGTGTATGATGAAAGAATACAACCTTGCCAGACTCCTGTCTGAAGCTTGTGGGGCTCCTACCACACGCATGTGCTACCTAAGCGCACTCTACCTAGCAAGGCCTACACTACTCCCCCGTACTCCCACTTCCGCTCGCTCCAGCAATCACACTTGGCTGCACCAAAGCGAGTGATGAAACGTGATGACACAGAGTGGACCTTGTTCTTAAATACATTTATTTTTATTTGGGAGTAGGACACTCGTTAGATTGACAAAGAACTGCGTGGCTGGATGCAAGCTTGGAGTTTCTCAACGGATGGTGTGACAGTGGCTACTGCAATGTCGCCAAATTTTTACTTGTGATGCCAAGCGCCAAGGTTTTTGTGAGCTGAAGTAAGGACGCTTTCCAGAGCTTGCGGCACACGAGACTGAACTAGTGACATGCGAAATCGCCACGTCAAGAGCCTGTGTGTTTGCTTCTGAAATAGGAACACTGAGATCGCACTTCAAGACCAGGAGGGCCTGGGCCCCGAAATTCATGTATAGAAGGCTGGCTTGGTGATGAATAGTGAGGACGTGTAGTCAGCCCAGCAACCAAGTGAACAAATGTGCGTTATGAAATGCCCTTGGTTTTTTTTATGCGCTATATTGCCAGGGAGGACTTACATTTGAGTCAACTCACAGTCGTGTAAATGTGGTATATTTACAAGCAACTTTCTACGGCAATGAGGAGAAATACCACATGCTTGGCAGCGCTCCTTAATATAGTCTCAAATGTTCAGTCGCATTTAGGCCATTTAAAATGGCACAAATATTGCAATAACTCGTGTTATATTGTACATTTTTAATTATTTTTGCAGTTCTCAACCCTGTTAAAATTACAGAACTGTCGAAAGTAGCAAGCCTGCTGAACCAGCAATTTCTGCTCATTGGAGCCAAGCAAGCACTGTCAGGTTGTGCCTACTTTGCACAGTGGCGTATTGCTTAACACCATTACCCTTGTAACTCTCTCTTCGCTGACATAGAATGTTGTCTGCAGGTGTCCCATTAAGCTGGTGGTGCAGTCAGAAAGGGTCAAAGATGTTCATGCCTAACTGCATACTCGATAGACGTGCTTCTGTTTTTTTTTTTTTTTCATAAACCCATGTGTTCTTGCTTTTGCATTTTTTGCAGCTTCTATCTGTCTGAGATAGTGCTTGCATTGGAGCACCTTCACCGTGAAGGCATCATCTACAGGGACCTCAAACCAGAAAATGTCCTGCTTGATGCACAGGGTGAGAAAAAGTCATCATCATCAGTCTCGTTTCGCTGTGCTGTCCAGTAATGCACGCAGGGCTCCAGAGCATAAAAAGAGTGTGAAGCCAATCCGTTGCCCACTGGCTTCCTTGCGTAAAATTCCATTTGTATTCGAATGCTTTTTCCTGCTAGTAACACTAGCGTTGTTGCCAAACTACTCTATTGTAGTTATGTTCTGTCACAATTTTGTGATTACAATAGTGATGACCATGCCTCTGGCAGGCTGCCAATGCCGAAAATCAGTTTCTGTTCTCCATTCGATTTTTAACAGGGAGGCAATTTTTACCGACTACAGTCGAACTCCCATTATACAACTTTGAGGGGACCACACAAACCGTTTTATAATTCGGGCATTGTATACTAATCGAAAAATTAAGAATATGGGCAGTGACGCTCAGTCTTGCCGAAAAAGATGGGTACAGACTGCCTGAATAAGCCTGTGGAATGACCCTGCACTTCTCCAAAAAAGGTAATTACATTATCTTTAAAAACGACAAACAATTTAATTGGAGCAGGTGTGATTGAGTCTTTATTTTTCAACTTTTAAAAAATAATCGAATCTAATGCACATCTTCTTTCCCATAAAATGAGACCAAAAATTGCCCACGTAGAAAAATGAAACCGAAACCGTGTTGGCAACAGCCTCCCATCAGAAGAGTCAGACACAGTGTCATCACCATCAGGTAATGGTGACAGGGTGCGTTTTGTTGCAAGTTCTAATGGGATGATTTCGTGCGCGACTGTGTGCGTCATATTTGTACCGCTTTGAAGTGTAAGTGGTGAAGTGCCGCTGTTGTTATGAACACTTACGTCAACGAAAAGTTATTTTACGCATTGCAGATAGCTGCGTCGCCCCCTTTTTGCATGCCTGAGGACTGCGACTGCGAGTGCGGCAAACAAAGGGAGATGTTCAGCCGCATGTCGACCAGGAAGTGTTTCCATGGACCGAAAATGGGAAAATATTCATGTCTCAAAGGCGATCTTGTCGACTAGCTGAAGCTACTCCGTGTAGATCGAGCTTGTCTTGGTAATTGCCCTGAAATAAGCCCACGATCGAGGCACCAGGAGCGATCCTAAAGCGAGGAAAATTGGATCACAAAAGAAAATGGACTGCCAGGAGAATAAGTGTTCCATTCTAAGAATGGATAGTGTATCTGTGTCACTCTTTCTTTTTTTTTCTTATCGTCAACTTAGGGGCACGTAAGTTCTTTGTTTGCACCGACGAATATCTGGTGGCCATTACATTAAAGTAAAAAGAGGTTATTTTTTTCTCGGGCGGTACCGGAGATTCATCATACGATATTGGGTTGGCATAAAATTGCGTCGTATAATCGAAGTTTTTAATACATTATTTCTACGGGGGCACCAAACCGATTCGTCATAAAATGCGGGTCATCACAAAACTGGGGGACGTATAATCAAGGTTCCATTGTATTTGGGGGATATATGTGGATGTTAGAATTGAGTGAATATGGAAAAGGAAAATAACGTGCCACAATAGCTGGATGGCGTGTGGCTGAGCCCATGGTCACAGGTTGAGTGAGTGTGAAATACAAAAATGCATTTGTGCTTAGGCTTAAGCACACAATAAATAAAGCCCAATTGGTCATTGGTAATCCGAAGCCTTCACCATGGCATGCCTCGTTATCAAATTGTAGTTCTGGCTGGTAAAACCTCAGAATTATTAAGTTGGGAGCATTATTTCCCACCATCTCGATTTCTTTGTTCATCAAGGATCGAAGTGCAAGGCTTTCAACGTTGTTTGTGCACCTGCAGAAATTGTGCAGTCTTACCTTATTCATTGCTCATTACAGGCCACGTGAAGCTGACAGACTTTGGGCTTTGCAAGGAGTCAATCCAGGACGGTGCCATGACGCACACGTTTTGTGGGACAATAGAGTACATGTGAGTGGCAACCATCTCTGCATCCGCTGCTGGCACAGTTGGGCCCACTTATAAAGATCATAATTATGCTCTGTTTATTAATGAGAGTGAACGCTTTGTTATTACAAATGGAAATGGCATGGCAGTAACTTTTATAAAGTCCGCAGCAGCACATCTTGGATATGACAAGTTACAGCTGTGAACTTGTTTAGAGCAAACGCAGAAGCTTCTCTCAGTCTTCTGAGAAAGTGCCACATTTTTTGTCTGCCTGCTTTCGACTCATGGTGACACTGAGCCAGCTCGTGGTTTGCACCGGAGCATGCAAACAAAAAATAGTTCTCGAGTGTCTGAGGTGCTGTCATTTTGCCTGCTGATCTTTATCATGATTGGGGGTGCATGCTGTGGTCCGGCAAAGGGCGCGTCATATTTCCGCTTCTTTTCCCACTGTGGTGACGTTAGTTTTGAATTACTAGACCTTCAAATGTTTCTGTAGAGTCGTGCATGCTGCTGGCTCTCATTGTCGACTACAAAACGAAAGTAGTGAAATTGAAATTGCAACGAAAATTACAATTGTAGACTCACATGAATTGGCACGGTCAGCATGGAACTTCATGATGATTTCTAGGTACATGTGCTTATGATTGCACAGTTCACGAACACGGCAGTCTTAAGACAGGTTAAAGGGGCCCTGCAACACCTTTCTGAGTTATATTGGAATACAGTAGAAGCTCGTTATAACGAAGCGGGATATAACGAACTAATGGATATAACGAAGCAATCGTAATTCCCCTTGAAATTCCCATAGATGCCCATGCATTTAAAACCTCGTTTTAACGAAGCTAAAATTTCCTTGCAATGGATATAACGAACCTTTTTTTTTTTCCCCACCGAGCATTTACTGACCATTTTGGTAGCCGGCAAGTCAATGTCTTATAGCGCGCGACGGTTTACGTGCCATCACGGATGCGGTAATTCAAAACTCGCGCCTCGCGCTCCCGAGGAGCCGCCTGCCAACACGCGCGAGGGTGCTCATCTGCCTGCCTCCCCTTCCACTGAAACTCGTGGACCCACCCGCGCACGTCACCCGGCCTCCCCTCTCCCGCGGAACTCGTGGACCCGCCCGCTCTCCTGTTGCGCGCGTGGACGGTGACGCGGCGACTGCGCCAACTGCGCGACCGCGCGGCGTGGTCGCGCGCCTTATAGCTTGTCGTTCGCTGCGTGTTCATCAGAACAGCGTCTCTCTCGGTTCCTGCCGCTAGACAGGAGATGGACGACGGCAACAGCAATGGCAAACGAAAGCGTGAAACGATTACAATCGAGCAGATGGCGGCTATGTTGAAAGCCGTTCCGGCATCAGGGACCACACGTCGCTCAGTGGAAGCAGGCTGCCGTCTGCATCACAAAAAGCCCGTGAGAAACTTCATTGCCAAAGATGGGGGCAATAGGAGAGGGGATGAGGAGTTGGTTACGACTACTAGATACGTGAAAACAAATTAGAGGTTCACTGCATAAGGATAGAGGAGGCTTGAAGTCATGGACAGTGGTATGAGGAATGACCATGGCTATAGACAATGGGACTATAGAGTATCAAAGGTAGACGTTCGGCAGAGGTTGGGTTAACACAACACAAAAGGGAAAAAGACAAAACTCCAACCAAGAATTATTTCAAGATACATGACGTTACAAAGCCTGACAGGCTTCTTCAGGGGTGAGAGGGCCTGAGATGTAAGCGCTTTTATACGCTTATATACGCTATAGAGTAGACTAGTTTAGAGGGGATATATATAACGCAAGTAGAAATGCAACTGCACAGTATACAAATAAAGAGAACATACATATAGAAGCTATAGAATAATGTACGAATCCAGGCTAGTGACAACGGGCATATGCGATTCATAAAAGTGGCTATAAACGCCATCTGGTGCCGGGCAGGTAGGAATCCAATTTGGTGTCTGACAGGGAGCGGGCGTGTAGCGAGCGCCACCCGCGGTTGTGTCGGAGAATGTGGGACGTTCTTTCGACAGCATGCGTGACGCGGCTTCTACGTGAGCAAGGTATAAAATAACTCACCGCGCCTCCAAACGTTGAAGTACATGACGGGCACCCCGTAGCTGGCGCTGTAGACCACGTGGTACACGCATTGCAGAACCTCCTCCCCGTGGTCCTGTGCTTCGGCGCAGCACGGGTCTGGCGCCGCCTCCTTCGAACGAGAACAAAATGACGGAGACGGTGCTATGATCATGTTGGATGCCCGTCCGGCGATTTCAGCGTAGCGTTGAGCACGGTACCGCAAGCGTGTAATCGACCGAATTCTACTCAATATGAGCATGAAGCGCGAGACTACAATCGACCTCTACATGGTGATCGAGATGCTACAGGCTGCTTGGATGTCTGTAACAGCAAGGACGATCGCCAACTGCTTCGAGCATGCCTCATTTGGCGTCAACAGCGGCGGTGACAGCGAAGATATCGGTGCTGCCGCCAATGACGGTGCCGCGGGTGACCAAGACCTGGCGTCGTGGGACGCTCTCGTTGACGCCGGAGTTGTGCCCGACTGCGACACCTTCTGCACGTACGTCAGTGCCGATGCTGACGCGGTGACAACCGAAGAGCTGACAGAGGCTGAAATTGTGCGCGCGGTGACAGGGGTGGCGAATGACGACAGTGACGAATCTGTCGACGACAGCCCGGAGTTCGTGAACCCGATGTTCCGACGTCCGCGCAAGCGCTGGATGCGGCAGACCTGCTGCGCCGCTTCTTCGGGCCCGCTTACGATCACGGTGAGGACGGACTCGACATAGCGGCAGCGGCCGAAAAAGCCATCATCCGTCTGAGGAAGACACGGCAGGAGTCTATTAAGGACTATTTTTCTGCTAAGTGAGCCGCCAGCTGGTGTGCCGAGTTTGGCGTGAATAAAGTAGCAGTTCTTTGCTGTTCTTTCTTTTTTTTTCTTTTGCTAGTTTTTCTCCGTGCAACGGCCGTTTTCCGTTTGCGTGGTGGGCTGCTGTGGGATTTGGTGGTCAGTACATCCTCTCTTGCGTGCTAATTGTCGGTAGAAATGGATATTGGCTATAACGAACTAATGGTTATAACGAAGTAATTACGACTCCCCCTTCAACTTCGTTATAACGAGGTTTTACTGTAGTCTCATTACTGACGTATGACTCTTCGCGAGTCATATGCCGCAAATATTTTTCGAATCCGTAAAGTCTAAGTGGTGTTACCAAATTATAAAAATCACGTTCCGCAGCTTTCTCCCTCCACCCTACGGCGCCAGCGCGCGGGGCGTGTAGAGAGGGAGGGCGCAGCTGCGAGGAAGTTCCCAAGAGTTACGTCAGCGCTGGCGGCATTTTTTTTCTTCATTTTTTCTCTCTGGCGTCTCAGCGCAACCACGTAGTCTGTGGCGCCACTTCTAATCGGCTTGCATGGTCGTCGTCGAGCGGAGCCCATCGCACCGTGTATCGCGCGTGCTTGAAAACTGCGAGTCGGTTTGGTAATGTTGGGTGGGCACGTCGAACTGCCGTAGTGTTTTCATCGCTCTGCCCACCATGGATGCAAACCTGCGTGCGCGTTTGGAATGAATGACAGCTGAGATGGGTTTTGACCCACACTCAGATACACCGCCTCGTCGCACTGCTCGCGCTTGAATCGTATTCAACACGGCAAAGCTGCGTGCGCCCTCCCCCCAGTGGCGGTACTTCGATGCTGTTTGCTCTTCGAATGCTGCCGCACAGTGAGTGCGGGCTGACAACAAAGAACTAAAGACTAGAAGAAAGGATCGTGGGGCATCGGGCCAGTGCGGACCCATCCCCCGGCTGTCTGCAGCTACCGTGAAAATGCGAGTCTGCTTGGTTGCTGTGTCGCAGTTTCTCGGGAACGTGGTGAGACTACGGGGAGGATACGCCGAGGTACGGCTCGATGACACACTGAACAGACAGCGAACGGGACTCTCGCCATACAGCAAACACAGGTATCCTAAACTAGCCGGCGCCAGCATTGTTATCGGAGAAATGCTGCACCCCTTCCTCGGTCGGTCGTGAGAACGTGCCGACGATGCAGTTCCCAGCTGACGAGGCAACACTCGAATGGCTGCCACTCTCAGCGACAACCGGTGATGGTCAAAAGCACAGAAATATTCACGATTTCGGCACTGCGCGTGGTGAAGAAAACTCAACCACGCAACTACGAGCAGACGAGCTGTCGGTGAGACCGGAAGTGCTAATATTAATGTTTGTTCGGTGTTTTAACGGCATAACACAATATAAACATACATATTATCTACTTATTGAACTCAAAATTAATAATGAAGGTAATAATGAGGGTGTTATCGTGATTCTAACATCAGCCAATGGTGGAACTGCCGACAATCGCGTCATTTTTTGCGGACTATTACATTGTTTGTCGAGAGAAGAGGGAGCGATTTTCAGCTGATTTTGAGAATTTATTGTAAATTCCAGGCCGCGCGCTTTGCTATAATATTTGGCTCGCATGTTCTCGGGAGCCTTGACTACCGATTGGCAGCGCTTTTTGACCCTGCTCAAAAAGTGTTGCAGGGCCCCTTTTAAAAGTCACGGGTAGAGGCAGGTTTAATTAACATGCCACCTCAACCCGGGATATATGAACAAGTTGGTGATTAACACAAGGAAAGCAATAAAGTCTAGTAAAAGTGTTTTAGTCATGTTTGGCAATGGTGTGCTGTGGTGCATAATGTGCAGATCTTAGATAGGCATGTAACGCAAGTACTTGCTGCACACTTTACTGAGAGCTAGCTTAAATTAAGTGAGCACGACAGCTTGCAGTGCATTATTTATGCTTTGAAGAGACGCACCGCTGGCTGGTTCGTGTGCGAATTACCACATCATGATAGCTATTACCCTAAAGCGTCAGATTTCACCTTGTGACAGATGGAATGTGCCTGGAACTGTGGCATTTGATCCCCGCTTATATAGTACACGGACGTACGAGCTGTGTACCATAAACACACAATCTCATTCCAGTCTTGTGGGATCTTTGTCAATGTAATGCGCTTGTGGATATGCTGCTTTCAAAATTACGCAGTTTCTCTTGTTTAATTTAGTTTTCTAAATGGAAGTTCGCATGTTTACGATACATTTCAGAATAGCATTTGATTTTCATGGTTCAATGATAATCATATCACCGTGCAACTGTGCACTGCTTCAATCTTCACAGTGTTGTATTCAAAGGAATGGCCACTGAGACCTGGTCGGTGATCGGTGAAGTGGGCTCAGCTAGAGTACTATACTACGTGGGCTGTGCTGTACTGTACTGTACTATACTATACTATACTATACTATACTATACTATACTGTAGTATAGTACTGTAGTACTATACTACATGGGCTGTTTGCGATGTAGCCCCCTTGCACGTCTGAGCACCTCCTCACCCGATGTCAAATGTGCGACGCAGGGCTCCGGAAATCCTTACAAGGACTGGTCACGCCAAGGCAGTCGACTGGTGGAGTCTAGGTGCTCTCATGTACGACATGCTCACAGGAGCGGTGAGTGTCCTCGTGTTCTTGCTTGTGAATGCTGCTGCCTGTTTCTTTACAGTTGATACGTGCTTTCGAGGCTGTCGTCCACTTGGAATGCAATGTGATAGCAGTGGCAGCGTGCCCACACATCGACCTGTTATAAAGGTTCACCTTCAGGGCTGCTTATTCAAAAAAAAAAAAGCTTTGCAAAATGTCTTTTCTATTCGTCAATAGAAAAGGGGTGACATCTTGGCTAAAGCTTGAGATATGGAGCACAATAACTTTTTTGCGGGCGAGTTCGTGCTTGCATGTTAGATGTACGATAGACTCTGACTAAACAGATTCCAAAGCGGCGCGGAAAATATGTTCTGTGTAACAGGAGCGCCATTTACTGAGAGATGAACAGAGGTGCAGAGTTCAAGTACGAAACCAGTCATATTAGAGCTGGTTGTTTCAACTAAGCAGCAATTCCGTTTAAGAAATTTCTGTTTACTGAGCGTCTACTGTAGAAGTCTAGTTGTGCGGTCTGAGGTGTTGATTACCTTAGCCCTAGTAGTATGCATTGCTTTTCTGCGACTTCCGATGTCCACTGAGGTGATTGTAATGTGTTACTTGTTTAATTCTTTCCAGCCTCCCTACACAGCAGAGAACAGGAAAAAGACAATAGAAAAAGTAGGTACCATTTTGTTGAAGCAGTGTATGCTCACTTACAATGTACACATAATTGTGTACACAGAATTGTAGCCTAGCACACTGTATCTTGTGCTTTATGCAGCATGGTTAGTTTTTCGTACTGCACCGAACATTTCCTTGTCACAGTGTGGCAAGTGATAAACATGAGTAGCTGTAGAAGCGATTTTACTAAATGCAGTGCTCTTTTACCTATGTTTCAAGGAATCGCAATTCTCCAATAAGGCCAGTCGTATAAAATCAAATCAAAAGGAGAATTTTATTGCACAATAATATGAAAAATGTGTACATAGATACTGGGACCCATAGCCTAAGCAGCTAGTGATGGGTCCAATACAAACAAGGTTATAATAATTAGCAGTCTGGTACAGAAAAAGTAAACAGCAGAAGTATCATACATATTCAAGGAACAAAACTGAAATACAGCGAACGTATAATTACTATGACAAACTAAATATATGTGAGGAAATTTTTAAGAGTACATAAAAACTCAAGGAAATGCTTGATTAGAATGCTTGGTATCTTGCAAACAATCTTAGTTGTGCAGGTTTTGCAACAAAGTTGCACTTCAGAGGAAGCTGTGAGCTCTCATGAACTTGCTCAAGATGCCAAAAAAAATGTTTGAGTAATCCTGAGCAAGTGCCCCTCCTATATCTGGTTGCATTTGTGAAAAAAGCGGAAATGCCTAGGACTGTTAATCTGTGTGAAAATATCTTTTTCGTATTATTTTCCATTTGGGCAGCCGATAGGAGATCCGAAATTTTTCGTAAAGGCAGAAATTTAACTGTATTGGCATTCGTTCTGGTAGTATTCAACTATACATAAAAAATTGTTTGAGCATGTAATAAAATGGGGACATTATAGTTTTAAAACCTCTCGAGATTATTACGAAACAACTACCAAATAGCATAGTTGTGACATTTTTGTGGTAAAGTAAGATTTACGTGTTTCGCACCGGCTGTTGCAGATCCTGCGCTGTCGGCTCAACCTGCCTCCTTACCTGACACCCGATGCAAGGGATCTCCTAAGAAAGGTGAGGGGTGTTGAAGAATGGCTGCAGGCTATGATAATGCACGCGTGTAGGAGTATGTTGTTAACTTGGCACAGAAACACGAATACACTCGTTTTCTCCCAACAATCTTAAAAGCAAACATGGGAGGTACCTCAAAAAAGCTAGAAAACAGTCAAAACAGGCAATTGAGTGAAACAAGAACCAGCAAAAAAGAATGTAGTTCTCGACCTGAAATTATCTCATGCATGTTGACTTTGTTTGTTGTAGATTGCAGTGTCCTTCACTGGGGCATTCATTACTTTTATGTGGTGCTTGTGGCCACAGCAGAACTTGCTGTAAAGGACGGAAAGGGCGTTTGGAAAGGACTAGTATAAGTGGGCTTTTACACCCACTAAAGGTTGGCCTTTACTGTCCGATACTGGCCTCCCCAAGTCCAAGGAATCATGCACGACCAAAGAATCGGGCTGAAGAAGGCCCATCTTTTTATAATGGCACACGTTCACGTTGCTTTACATTAGTAATTGCTTTACGAACGGCATGGTACATATGTGGGGGACCGCGAAGATTGCGAAAAAGACAACAAAAAAGATTGGGGAAAAAGGAAGTGCCATTTTTGGCATCCTCAATGCGTTTATCTATGCTTCATTTTATCTATGCTATATCAAAGCAGTTTAGCTGAAACCACTCTGGGCCCACAAAAGTAATTTAATTAGTGAGGTCGACTTGAAGGGAGCTCAAAATCACACCAAAACCGGATTTCACGGAGGCATCTCCTGTCTTTCCCGCCGGTGATCCCCGCCATCTTGGTACGGTTTGAAAGCTCAAAGTGTCTCCTGTCTATTCCCACCACGGCTCGCACCATGGTTCGGACAAGCCAGTATCGCACCGGACTGAAAAAAGTCAAACGCGTTTTGCAATCCTGTACCGTGTCGGCAATAGGAATGGCACAAAGGAAAGCCCTGTGTTGTCCATTCCTGCAGCATTTGTGATGAAGCAAAGGTTGCGCATGTGAGAACGTTGGCAATGCCTCTGCACTCCTTGCTGCACCTCTGCGTGCATTGAAAGATCTTTCATCGCTTCCATCTTCCCCTGAACCTTATCTGGATTACCATGAATGTAAACTGAGATAAGTGAAAAAAGAAAGAATGCACCTCTGTTCTGAGAATCGTATTTTCTTGACTTACCAGCGTCATTAGCGGAGGCGAGGTTTCCTTGGGCGATGTTTCTGGATAACCACTCACAGGGAGAGTTTCACATTCATGAGATTTTGCAAGACTCGGCACCGAGTGTGTCTGCGACATTGTTACCATATTCTGGTACTTGTTTCTTGAGTAGCTGTCTTTTGGTGCTTGGGAAGCATCACTTCTAGCATTGCCATTACAAAAAGAAATGCAGTGTGAGTGATGATGTGCGTGTGCCTTCCTGCTGTAGCTGCTGAGGCGCAATGTGCTCCAGCGGCTGGGCAGTGGACCTGGCGATGCACGCGACATTAAGGTGCACCCCTTCTTCCGGCACGTCAACTGGGAAGATGTGCTGGCAAGGCGCGTGGAACCCCCCATCAAGCCACAACTGGTAAGGCTTACTGTGTCAATTGAAGCCTTCTCCCTCATGATCCCCCACCAATCAGATATAGACTGCCGCTATCTCACTGCTATTAGTCTGCGTAATATCTTCTCATATTCGCTCTCCGGTTTTAGCATAGGGTAAAAAGTGCTGCTAACTCCTCCTTTTAGATAAAAAGAGAACTGCACATGAAATGGACCACAGAAAGATAAAAACATCTTCCGGTTGATATCAGAATTTAATCTGAATTCAGTCAAGGTGCAGGAAAGTGCACTCAAACCTCAATGTACTGAACAAAGGTATAACGAATTACCGGTTATAACAAAGTAAACGAATAGTTTTGCCATAGATACAGTGGTTCGAATATAACGAATTTTCGGATATAACGAAGTTATTTTCATGTCAGATGCAACTTTGTGTGATGAGGTTTAAGTGTACTATTGTTACAACCTGTAGTGTTGAGAGAAGTTGATGAGGCTATTCCACTGCAGCATCCTCGCTCAGCGAGTAACCAGGCAACTGACCACACATTCCAAGGTGATATCAATGCTAGCTGAAAGACAGGTGACGCCGTGTGTGCAAAATGGTGACTCAGATTAACATCACTTGTCGCACAAAAATCTTTTTTAGCGCTTCGTAGTGACACTGGTCTTTTATTTGTGCCCAGCTGAGCGACGAGGACGTGTCACAGTTCGACACCAAGTTCACCAAGCAGACACCCATCGACAGTCCGGACGATGGAATGCTTTCGGACAGCGTCAACCAGGTTTTTGTGGTAAGTGCTACACTGACCCAGACACTTAATTTTCCGTTTTTTTCTTAACTTCTGTTTTTGTCATTCATTGGAGGTGTGGGTTGCCTGTTGTGTGCCTGTATTGAATGTTAAAGGGGTACTGAAACAATATTTCGCGGCTGAGATAGCTTGCGGGATCGATTCCGATGAACATGTGTAGTATATCATCTGCAAAATACCAATAGCGAATATAGCTTGGAAGTTTTTTAAGTGAATTTTGAAGTTTGTGTGAGCGATCGACATCCTCGCATACCTGCCAACTCTTCCGAATTTTCTGTAAAATGTACGAATTTCGACCTCGCTTACGATTTTACGAATGTTACCTGAAAATTTACAGAAAATATATCATTTCCGATAAAAAAAAATTAAAAATCTATTAAAACAGCATGGGCTTCACGATTAGCTACTGCGCATTGCCGTAGCTAGTCGTGGAGGCCGCGGAAACGGCGTTGTGGTACTTTCCGCCTCTGGGGGAGGACAATACGTACAGTGGACTCTCAGTAAACGGAAATCTCTTAAACAGAATTGCTGCTTAAATGGAACAACTGCCTTTAGCATGATTGGTTTCATACCTGAATGTTTTAACCCAGTTCATCTCTCAGTAAACGAAACTCTTGTTAAACGGAACATATTTTCCGGGTCCCTTCAGGTTCTGTTTAATGAGAGTCTACTGTACTCGTGTTATCATCATCAGCAGCAGCTTCAACATTTACCGACTTCTGTCGTCTTCTCGGGGGGTCGCTACGAATCCATACCTCCTTGGCGCATACGGAAAGCGCAAGGCGCAAGCATGTGGCAGTTAGCTTTGTTCGCGGGTCGGCGGTGAAGACTACACTGTTTGTGTTGCTTTTCGTGTGACCGGTTGCCGCGTCCGACGCTGTAGGACTGCTGTGTTTAAGCCGTAGCAGCTTCGCAGTACAATGTCAGGTTCTAAGCCGCGACAGTACTTCCAAGTGTTCTTGAAATCGTACACGACGGAATTCCCATGCTTCGTGCCGTCGAAGAAAGGGGAGAAGTTTGGTATTTGCACCACGTGTGCCTGTGACGTGAACATTTCCCATGGTGGAAAGTCCGACATCAAGATGCACATTGCACCGAAAAAGCACCACGGGTACGTGCGAGATGCCGACAAGCAGCCAAGCCTGGCAAGTTTTGTGCGTGCTGACAGTGACTTCAGTATTATTCGGGCAGAGTGTCTGTTCACGGCGTTCTTAGTGGAACATAACATTCCGCTGAGTGTCAGCGATCACGCTGGGCCACTTTTCAGAAAAATGTTTCCCAAGTGTGAAGAAGCGAAACGCTACGCCTGTGGCCGAACAAAGACAACTGCAATTGTTGGAGAAATGGCTGCCAACGCCAAGACGCCTTTGATGGATGCCCTCAAACAGCAGGTATTTTCAATCGCTGTGGATGGTAGCAACAACAGGGACATGCAGCTTTACCCGATTGTGGCGACGTATTTTGTGAAAGAGACTAGTCGAGTGGAAAGTCGCCTTCTTTGCCTCGGGACAATTAAAGGCGAAGCTACTGGGCAGAAGATCGGGCACCTAATTTTGGACGCGTTGAGGTCCCGGAATTTACCTGCTCAGAACTTGTTGGCCATGTCCTCGGACAACGCCAATGTCATGGTCGGGAAGAAAAACAGCGTGTCAACGGTGTTGAAAAGAGGCTCAACCAGCGTTGATTGGGGTCGGTTGCCCGTGCCATCTGATAAACTTGGCCGCGCAAAAACAAGCACCATGTCTTCCCCTAAAGGTTGATGAAGCTTTGATTTGACATTTTTTTTTGCCTTGAAAAAAGTTCGAAGCGGAAAGACCGATTCAAGGAGTTTCAGGAAATGCATGACGTCGAGGTGAGGAAGATGTTGAAGCATTCGCCAACACGTTGGCTTTCGTTGGGAAAGTGTTTAAAGAGACTTCTAGATCAGTGGAAGCCACTTCCAAGTTTTTTTGTGTGTGAAGCGAGGAAGTGTAATAAGCAGCTTGTTTTTGGAGTCCTACCGAATTCCAAAGACTTCTCAACAAACCTCCAAGAACTCTGCACCTACCCAAAAGTCTTCTGTAGGCCTTGGAAAAAGCACCGACGCTGACGAAGTCCCACTTAAGAGAAAAAGTGTTCATCTTGCACCTCAAGCCAAAAAGATGAAGCTTCAGACCACAGAATCCGAACAAACCAGCCTCGTCACTCGTGAAGAGGGCCGGTTTTTTTTTTTTGTCATCGGAGTTAAGTAGGGCGTGCTGTCTCTTCTTGCAAAATATAGTGCCGGTTTTTGAGAGGACAAACTGCCTTCTTCAAGAACAGGCTCCTCATATTCATGTACAGTAGAACCCCGCTGATACGTTTTTGAAGGGACCGTAGGAAATAAACGTAAGAGACGGGAAACGTAAGAGCCGAAAAACAGGAAAAACGGCAAAATATTTAGTGGTACAGAATTTTATTTCAATTCTTACGAGCAGCACGAAAATTGGCGCGCTCAGCCGCGATCTAGTCAATGGATAGAAACGCGGAGCTTAGGACGGCCTTATCCACAGAAATGTAATCAACGTATGTGATTTTTTTAACACCAACAGCTGTAGGCATGAAAAAACTAAGCACACGCAATCACGACCGGCGCGGCGAGTCCGACCGCGAACCGCACGCACGACCATGCGAGCTCCAACCAGCTCGGAACTCCTCCCGTTCTCCGACAAATAACGATGATGATGAGTCTACGCCAACGCGATGGCAGAAGTGAATGCCAATCTCGAAGGCCTTGCTTTCGCAAGCAATTACGTCATACACGCCATGTTTGTGCAATGCAAATCTCAGAGGCTATGCTTTTGTCAATAGTAAATGCCAATCTCGAAGGCCTTGCTTTCGCGAGCAGTTACGTCATAGACGCCATCTTTGCAATTTGAATCTCGAAGGCCATGCTTTTGTTTGCATCAATTGAAAGATTCTGTTGCTTGCGCCTCTCATGCGGCTAATATTACGGTCAAACGAGGCCAAGCTGCGTGAAAATGCGCCATGGCCGCTCTCTTTGGTAGTCACTCGGTCGGCTCCGGGCGCACTTCGCGACGTATCATACGGGAACGGTCCGACAGTTACGACGTAACAGCAGGGTTCCCAATACATTGTATCCTATGGGAGCTATGCCGGGACCGGCGGAAAACGACGTAACAGCCGGGAAAACGCAGCAGTGAGGAACGTAACAGCGGGGTTCTACTGTACTAAGGGGCTTCTTTAACCGCCTTCTTGAGGATCTGCTCATTAGATTTGTGCGGCCTTCTGTTCTCAAATAATGCAATTCATTGCTGGAAGTTTCCTATGGAGCTGCGGAGAATCAGAAAGGTGATGAAGACCTTGGCATTGGCAGCATAACCCTCTCTGTTGTTGAAACACTGAGCTCAAGTGAGAAAGAGCAGTTCTTTTCAGCTGTACGTCTGTACTTTACAACATCATGTGATTATATTAGACGTAAGTTTCCACTGGAAGACATCAACCTCAAGATGGCCGAGGTTGCCCAAGTGCAGTCATTGGAGACTGCTTCATTCAGCAGTGTACGACATTTAATTACTGTGTTCCCTGCTCTTTTGCCACAGCAAAGTGGCGAATCAAAAGAGAAGGCAGTCGGTGAGCTCGAAGTGGAGTTTACTAGTTTACAAGCATACAATGTTCCAGCAGACATTTTGAAGGAGCCCAGGTGCGACGTACAGTGGGAACGTTTGGGAGCTGTTCGAAGTGTTGATGGATCCCTCAGGTTCCACAGAATTTCAGTGGTTATGCTGGGCATTCTCTCCATTCCCCACAGTAATGCGGAATGTGAGAGAACATGCAGCACCGTCAACAAAACTCGAATGGAGTTTCGCTCATCTTTCTGTGAAAAATCTCTCGAGAGCCTGCTGATGGTGAAAGCGCACCAGAGTGGAACTTGCTTTGAGCAGAATTACACGGAGAACTTTCTCAAGAGGGCAAAGTCCGCAACAGCAAAGTCACTGCAAAAATAAATTGTTGCCCAATTGAGTTGTTGCTGATTACTCTCTGACCGATTTTACTTGTGGTTGCAAAGACATGATTAAGCTTGTCGCTAACCCCCCCCCCCCCCGTGTGAGGGTTTTACTAATTTCTATGTTGCCAGGTTGGCAGGTATGTCCTCGCGCTACTGACACCCTCAAAGGGGACCCTTGGGGACTCCCTACTTCCCTCACGTGACCACACTGCAACAAGTTATGATCATGTCATAGCTGCCATGTTTTTTTGCCGCGTTTGCTCCAGCAGCCTACTTCTCGGCGGCTGCTCGCGCACCGTGCAGAAGTGCATTACAGTTCTGTGTGCTGACGTGATCGAGCGCTGCACCCGCTAGGTGGTGATAGTTGTAACCGGAGGCTTGTCGTTTTTGAAACCGAAACTGACACTAGTCGGTAAGGAGGAGCCTGTAACTAATTATCTGTCGCGCGCTGCAGCAAACGATGTGCCGGGTTATGACTAACAGGGCCCCAGCAACACATTGCAGCAAAAAAACGCGAGGCAAAAATTTTTGTGTCAGTACCCCTTTAAATCGTGGCAAGACCCTCATGTGAGCCAGTGCAACATGCACCTAATTAGCAACAACAGAAGTGAATGGGGTTCTGTCGCTGCTGGTTGCATGTCTGTGTGGACCGTAATTGACAAGACTAACTTGCTGTTGAGCTAGTTGGTAAGTCATCCCAACCAAGTAATAATTAGGGCCCAATTCGATGATTTACCACACTTGAATACAGTCGAACCCACTTAATAGTGATCCCAGATATAACGATCTATCGGTTATAACAACCATATTTCGGTGCATTTTTGATTTTCCTATGCTACCTATTAAAATTGCGTTCATATATAGCGAACATTTTTCAAAGCCCCCTACTTTTACAACGAATGCTTCATACACGGGTGCTGTCAAAATATGCCGTATACTAAGCGAAAAAAATTGAAACAGGCCTTCTAAAGCATGTTCTAAAGCATGAGAGAGGCGCGTGCTCGTGCATGCCGCACTCCAGTTTACTCGTGAAAAGATACCTTAGATCGGCGAGCACCACACGCTAATTTTGGGCGTTGCGAGCGAGGTCGCTCACTTTCAAGTCATTTCTTCAGTGGTAGGACGGCAGTGAGGAATAAAAAAAAGAAAGAAGTAAAGAGGCAGCATGAAGCCTTGTGGTCAGCTTTTCGCACGGCAACCTTTTCTGGCACCGTTCTCTGCAGCTGCGACCACCTACGATGAACCTACGCCTTGGAACGCAAAAAGTCATAAAATGCAATAAGCGATGACCGCGATAACTTTTCGGCGCATAAAAGTTAACTGCATCGACGACACAGTGTGCAACAAAATGTCTAGTCTTTTCGGTAACGGCAGAGACCGGTCGATCAGTGATGATGACTTCCGCGCGATTGCAGCGACAACTTCACGGATAAGCATCAGAAGAGAACGAAGGCAATGTGGCGACCGGCAATGAAGGTGCCATTATGACTTACTGCCGACAACCTTATCGCAGTCATCTGCGCAGCTGCACGTGCGGCGTAAACTGTTCGGATTGACGGCGGTACGAGCAGTACAAGCGCAATGCTGCCGTTCGTAAGTTCGCCGCCGCCGCGCTGCGCGAGATAAAGTGCGCGTTGCCTCGTGGAAACGAAAGTAGCTCGCTGGTGTTGAGCGGCACGGGCACCGAGAGGCATGGGTGCCGAGAAACGTCTATTCACTTACAGTGAGCGTATACTTTGTGTTATATTAGGCAACAACTATAAGGAACCCAAGCTCAAATTTATGGAAGGATGGCAGCGCTGTGCTGCGGCTCTGGCGAGAAGCTCTGGCGCGGCTGGTTAATTCGGATTTCTAGGGACCGGAAAAAATGTCCAAAATGACCAAATGTCCGAATTAACTAAGGGTCAAAATAAACACAATAAATGCAAGAGTTTTTTCAACATACCTTTATGTTAAAATTCACACGGACACAATTTTTCTGAGCCCTTCAAGGTGCTCAGCAGCTCGCATGCTGTCTGCAGTGCCAAAACAAAATTCTTCAAGGACGACGAGGGCCTCCGCGACTTCCTTCACAGTACGAGGGGGCCTGTGTGGCTCATACTGTGGCTGCTCCTCTTCAGGCTCTTCATTCTCGGATTCGTCGCCATGCATCACTTCCTTGACGATTTGCTCATCAGTCAGAGAGCCAGCAGTGGCAACGCCATCATCATTGCCGATATAATACAGTCGCCGACCGATAAATCGGACACCGATAATTCGGACAGTCGCGCGGCACCGCCGATGATCCCATAGAAGTAATGTGTAAAGACGACGGATATTTCGAACAGCTGAGAGATCTACATTCGGTAATCCGGACCCTGTCCGAGACTGTCGCGCACGCCGAATCGCCAGCCATTATCTCCTCCGGCACCAGTACCATGCAAAGTATGGCCGCAGAGATCAAAATGAAAGGTAATTGGTGATCTATGAAGCTTTATTTCGATCGCTACTTTATGCCTCAGAGATTTGTGATTGGAAATGCCGATCTTGGAGGCACTGGTCAACTGTAGAAAATCGTATCGACATCGCGAACATCCTACATTCCGGTTCCTGTGTCTCCGCGCTGCGCTGCAATTGCCGCCACCCTGTTGAATGCGCCTGCGGTAAAGCGTTTTGCGCGCGCGTTCATTTTTATCTTGAGACTTGCTTTATTTTACGCTCTGCTGTCTCAAAAGATCTGAGTTAAATGGTGCCAACGGTGCCCTTACAGCCAGCGCTGAAGGCCACGCCAACGACAACGAAACGCGGCAGATAGATAGCAGTCAACTGCCGATTTTTCGGACGCACAATTTTCCGGACATGCTAAAAAATTTGGACGCTTTCGCGGCACCGTCACTAGCCTCATAGACGTCAATGGTCAAGAATGTTGGAAATTTCGGACGCTAAAACTCTTCGGCGTCCGATTTTTCGGACTTTCTGCCCAAATTGCAGGTCCGAAAGGCAATAATTGAAGCCCCACCTCTGCCGCGTCTACCATCTTGTAGGTTCGAACCAGCGCTTTCGCGAGTCGACCTGTTTGCGACAGTAGCAGAGTTTGAAAGTCAGCTTTGTCGCAATGACGAAGTATTATGGGGTGAAGCGGGCCAGAAATTCAAAGGGGCCGCCATCACAACGCCGTGCGGCGATGTCTTTATGGATAAGCAGTGGGAATGCATGGAGGCGTGATGGTGGCAGATGGCAAACGCGCCAGTACGGCTCAATTGCTGACAAGCCTTACGATAAGCATCTTCTGTCAACTGCTCGATAGTGCATGTGGCCTGGTGCAGTTGCATGCGTAGTGCACGCATTTAATAGGCGAGAATTCAAACGCGCCGCGCCGCCATTCATGCTGCCTCTTTGTGCGACCGCTAAGTGCGCCGCACAGACGCGTTGCCTTCACGAACGAAACCAGCTCGTCATCGTACAGCGATCACATCACACTGGCGGAGATACAGGCGGACTTGGTTGCACGTAAGTGGAAGTGCGGGCAGCAACGCATTGACAACTTTTTTCAGCCACCGGGACCCTGAAGTGTCAATAAAAGTATTTTTTTTTCTGACGCATTCGTTTTTTTGGACATTCGATAATTCGGACTTATTTATGTTCCCCGTGGAGTTCGAATTATCGGTCATCGACTGTAGTCGAGTGTCACTGCATCAGGCATAACACTTCTGAAATCCTGCCCGTCATTGGCACCATTGCCCGGCGACACTTTGGCCACTGTGGCATCGCTGGAGTCGGGAACAACAAAGCCACTGTGCCTGAAATAGTTGGTAATGGCGTGCGCAGGCGTGTTCTGCCACACATACGCAAGAATGCTAACTGCGCTCAGGAGACTCGCGTTGTATTGTTTGCCGACGTCATGGCACAGGAGCAACTTCTTGTCAGGAGAGCCCATTTTTCAGGGCACGCAAAATTTCTACTTTGGTGGTGAAGTCCTTGGCCTCGTACTTGGGCCGCTTCGCCGGCGTTGCCATCGGCGGAGAATGCGTTCACTCAAGAAGTCAGCACAAAAGCACCAGCAACGATCAAGCTAAAGGAGCCGTACTGAGTTGTACCTCAATAAAACGGCGTTCAACGATACACCAACGGGAACAAAGCAATAAAATGGCACCACCAAACCCACACGCGTGGAAAAGGAGTTCAACCAGTCTCAAGTCAAGCCAAGTCGATAATTGATGTCCATGGCGATGCTGCGTTTGAGCTTCACTTTTGTTCCGAATTGTTATTTTTTCGTTTTCGAGCCTCACCAGCGGCCTCAAAGTCGCCGAATTATCCGACTTCCGGTCAAATCTGTCCGAAATAACGAGCGCCCAGTCTCATAGAATGATGCGTATATTTACAGAGACCAGATGGCGTGTCCGAATTAACCAATTTTCCGAATTAACAAGAGTCGAATTAATGAGCTTTTAATGTATTGCTGTGTCGTGGCCTGCCACAACAGTGCAGACAACACCAAGGCGCACGATTCACGTGTGAAACTGTATCAGTTCCTGGGCATGTCACACGAGAAATAAAGGCGGCAAGCGTGGATAGCTGACAGTGCTGTCTCGCCTTCTATTTTGGCTGTCTGAGTTCATTGCTTTCTTTCGCTTCGACTACATGAATCGGTACGTAACTCGGCGCATGCACGCAGCGACTACAGTAATGATTAGTCGCTGTCTTCTCGTATTGTTAAAGTCCAGTTACGGTTGTACGTGAAGCAACTTTGTGTTTTGATTCCCCATGTTCGTGAGACCTATCCGTCGTTGTTGAACGTTCACATTCGCGTTATACCGTTAGCATTGCGCGGTTGGTCGAATTCAACTGAACTCGGCACGTTGTCAGAAGTTCGGCGTCTGCATTTCACGCGTCGGGAAGGCTGCTTTATCACGCCGGAACGGACGTCTGTGCGTTTTCAGCAAGCTTTGACATCGTTCTGCAGGTTTGCTTTGTTTTTGTCACTTTATTAGGGTGATATATATTCAAGCCGCTAAATATAACTGGCACTTAATACATGCTTTGCAATTGCAACCTTGAAGTAACCACCTTCTGACTTGGTGTGATTTTCTAGCCGCGTTCGCGCCAACGTTACTAGAACAAACTCAGTTTAAAAGCTCCGCCGGAGAGGCGGTCCGCGTGGCGGTCGTGAGAACTAGTGGCGGTGCAGTCACGTCTAGCTCCCGCGGCTGGCGCTTCTTGTGATCGGCGCCGCCGATGTACGAGCAGACGTGGGTTACAGCGTCGTCTGCGCTTTGTTTAGCTCGTCATTTTTGCGACTGTTCTTGACCAGGCTTAGCGTCTTGTACGAAGACACGTGCATGATGTACGAAGCGTAACGAGGGCGAACAGATTCACGGTGCGGTATGCCGACTTGCTTTGCGCCGGGCTGCAAGAGTGGCTACCGCAACGACGACTCCGCTTCACGACACTTCTTCGGACCTCCAAAAGACCCTACGCCATTCAAGCTTTGCATCGCAAAGATAGAAAGCTTACTGCGAAATGCAAGGTCTGGGACGTTCCTTTTGAGAGTGACGACATTGTAAAGCACTATCGTCGTGTCGTTGCGGGACAAGAAGTTTTGATCCCACGTGGAAAGTGGGAACTCGCGCCAGGTGCCGTGCCGCGCTTGTTCCCAGCACTTCCACCCCACATTTCAAAGCCAACATGTTCGGGGTTTAGGCACAACTCCCCCCCCCCCTTCCCAAAACGCACGGCGTCCCACGAAAGCCCAGTGCCCAATTTGGAGGAGCCGCCAGAAATAGAACAGCAAAACGAAAGGCAGGCGATTACCTACATACGCTACCGAGACTGAGAATTGCATCACACTGACATTCGATCAGTTGTCAGCTGTCGCTATGCCTTCAAAGCAGTGGATTTTCAAGAGATTTTACGACGAGGTATTGAACAAGATGTGCGGAATATTTTACACTGGCCGGCTTGGGAACCGGCTGCTCAGCGAAAAAATTTGACACGGTACACATAGAAAAGTCGACCAGCGCTGGTCCTCGTCTTTTCTATGTGTACCGTGTCAAACTTCTTGCGCTGAGCAGTTTAATAATGGAATACCAACTAGCCCAATCCCACACTTTGCTTCGGGAACGGAGACTTACTTGTGCAAAAGATAATTGTAGTTGACGAGCAGTTTAACTGCGTAGTGAACGGCTACAGCACGAAACGCGAACAGCTGTCGTACAGTGTAAAGTGCTGCGGGCATGGAACATCTGCTCGGTGAAGTTGAAAAACTGAAGTTGAATACTGACGACTCTTCTAGCGACAGAGTACGCGCGAATGACTGCTCGGTGCTCACATCACGGCCGATCTGTTCGAATTGTTTAAAGCACCGTAGAAGGATGCGATGTAGAAAGATGAGACACCGAAAATACAACTATCCGCTGAAAAAATTGCTCAGAGACGACTTCTATTTGATGTAATCGCACACTGAGATTTCATTTACCGAGTTCTCGTAAAAGTTTCCGATTTTGGGTCAGTATCCCTTTAACAGTCGCGAAAACGTGTCTTGTAAACATTGCAAAGCATTGGTGACGTTTTTCGAGAAAGTTTTTTTCAATAAATTGTAGAAGGGTCATTCCACGCCAACTGTCCCAGCCGGGGGCGCTCGACAAAAATCAATTTCTCTAAAAAAATCTGAGAAAATTACGCACATATAGACATTAGTTCTACAGTACTTTCCCAAAATATTTTGAGCGGCAAAAATTTTTCGGGCACGTCAGCGCCATTTGAACTTCTCGATATGGTGAAAACAAGGTACGAAAGAAAAATTCGCTCTATATGGACCGTTTCACGCATTCATTCGAAACTTGCTTTTTTGTGTTTTTAGAGCATCGCGCTTTTATTATAGGACAGTTGCTTAGAGTAGCTTTATATTTTTCACTCCTTAGCGCTTAAGTAAAGTTGCGTAAATTGCAGCGTTTGCGGGAATTTTTTTACAAAAGGCGATTGTAGACCAAAATACATCAATTATTTTTATAGAACTCTCCATAAAACGTACTATCTCCTAAAGTTTTTCTTTTGCCTATGTGCGGCGCACAGGCCCTAAAGTAAAATCCTCAACTTGGAAAAAACGCGACATTGGCATATGTTCAGACGTCTGTAGCACGCTAAGGTGGTCCAAGAAAAAATAAGCAGAAAAGCGCATACGATTGAGAATCATGCCAACTTTGTCCACAGAAAGTTTAACCGAAGTAGTTTTTGTTTTAGTCAAGAAAATTTTTTTTGAAGTTTAGTCCCACCATTGCATTATTTTGCTATGGGGGCAATGCAAACTGACTGAATTTACTGCATAAAAAAAAAGGTAGCACAGGGAGCCGGCTGCTGTGACTGTTAATTTTTAGCCTGCTTTCTATCATTGCTTTTTCTTGTTATGTTCTGTTTTCTGCATTTAACTTTCCCTGCAAGCACTTATAAGCTTTTTTCTTGTCAGTAAAAATTTCAGTTGGAAGTCAGCGCTTGTCTTGTGTGTCTCCTTTCTGTTGCCGTCCGTTTTTTTGCGCTGTTTATTTCAAGTTGAATCTGAAGTGCTCTCATTTTCAGACTGGTCTTCTATCCTCATCATTAATTCGGTGGTAGGTGCAGCCAGAGTCACTCAATTCTCTTTATGGTCACGAAACTGCGCCGTCACGCTATGGGCGAGTCTCATACGCTGCTCTAAAATGCCGCAACGCGCCGCCGCTGCGCCACAGAGGCGATCGTCTGCGCCGTCCGCGTATTGAAATACTCGCGCAGTGCAAGACAAGCTGCTGGATATGATCAGCGCTTGTGTTGTCTAGTCTTTCTGTGTGCTCGTCTTTTGCGCTGTTTCATTATGAACGCAAACCAACTAGCCCAACTCTCCCTTTTGCTGCGGATATGATCTGTTTAAGTTAGCGTAAACGTTGTCTCATGACTAGGATGCCTAACAGATGTTGCGCGCCGGGGTGCCGTTTTCTTTACCATTAGACAAGCAGCAGCGCGAGAAAGGGAAGCGCGCCGTACCGCGGCAGGAAAGTGGCGATTTTAACTTTCAGTCGAAGTATACACGTGTATGTGCGAACTATTTCGACGCCTCGGACATTCTCACTGCGTATGACTTTAACATCAACGGCGACTTCGTGTCCCTGAAACGCGACAAGCCAACGCTGAAGGCTGACGCCGTTCCAAGGATTTTTGAAGGACTTCCTTCGTATCTCACGAAGCGCAAACCTTGATCTCGCTCATTGACAATGCGACCACCATGCAAACGACCACGTGAGTCGTCCTGTGAAGAGCTGCGAGCATAGCCGACGCCCTGTTTATACCACATCGTAGCCACACGAATGGGCGTGTAACAGTTCGTATTTTTGCCTATGTTTAGAACTGGCACCGCTGGCACTTTGCTGCAAATGCACGGTGTTTAATTTGACGGAATTGTTAAAAAGCTGTACCTATCGTAGTGTTGAGACGAAAGGAGCTTGCGAGGCCGCAGCGGCCACATTTTGATGGGGTCGACATGCAACAACACCAGTGCGTTGAGAATTAGGTACATCTAAAATGACATTAGGTGGGAAAAATCATTCAGAAATCCCCCGCTCTGGCGTTCGTAATTATAACTTGATATTCTTTTGTTAATCCCCGAATGTTCGTATTTTTTCGAATGATACCACCGCGAGCTGCATGTCTTGAGCTGAAGGAAAGAAGATTACTTTTAAAGGCTCGTTTTTCTTTGTTAGACACAATATTAATGAGAACTAACAGACAGTAATGCCAACGAAAGTATAGGGGATGTTATTTGGAATAATGGCGATATAAATGTGAAGAAAGTAAAGTGGACGGAAAGATAACTTGCCGCCGGCAGGGACAAAACCTGCGACCTTCGAATAACGCGTCCGACGCTGTTTTTTTTCCCCTCCCGGGTGCTCATTTTAAAACAAAAAAACAAAAAAACGCGCTCAGCAATGTATGTATGCATGCCGAGTTCTAAAAGTAAAAGCCTGAAAGCAAAATGACCGTTGCGGAAATCTATAAAGTTAAAACACCGAGGCTGTCCCTCACTCAGCCCCAGCAATAGCAGCGTTCGCATCGCCTCGCAAGCACAGCTGCGCCTCTGGCGGCGGCCGGTGGCTCCATATGAAACTGACGCGGCAGTTTCGTGACCATAAGAAGCATTGAATGACTCTGGTGCAGCGTAGCTACGAGCGGGATGCTTTTTCATGGCCTAATGGTGTGTGACATGGCTTTCACGCCCCTTGATGGTTGATAGGTTTCTGGGGTTTCAGGGCCCTATACGTCCAATGCATTTTTCACCATGTTGAGGAACTGTTTTCTTGTAACTGGAAGGGGCATCCACATAATGGGAATGTCCTTTTCTTCACAATTGTGTGCTCTTTTAACTATACCAGGTTCATTAAAATCTGACTAACATTACTATTTTGATGAGTTTTTTACTGCTAGGACCTAAATATTGAGTTTTTTTTAACACAGAAACTATTAAGTGCATAAGTTCAATTCGGACACAGTAGTTGTATGCACTTATGCAGAAAACAATGAAAAATAATCAACTCGTTATCTCAAAGTACATGGGAAATAATTGTACCCAAGTAATAAAAAAAAAACATGGTTTCGAGATAATAGAGATAATAAGTAACAAAACAGCTGAAAAGCAAACATCTTTTGCCACAAACACTGTTAAACTGTTTTATTTAGTTTAGTAGCCGTAATCTTGGTAATCCTTGCCAAAGTAATTTTTTTCACTTTTGAATGTCATCTTGTTTGTATTGCTTCTTTTATGAGCTGTCGTGCAGCTCAATTTGCAGTCAGTTGTGATCAACTTCTTTCAGCAAATTGACTGTTTTCGTCAGGCTTCAATCCTAATGATTTCAGAATTTCGGCACGTGCGATACTGCCAGCATTAAACGAAGGAATGGCATCCAATGTCACAAGCCCTAAGACTCTGAAGTCTAAACCAAGACAGCAAAGAGTGCGATGCAATTGCGATTAGCTCAACACTTCCACCACACAGTTTGCCCGTGCAATTCCGTCCAGTTGAATCACAAATAATATTCATGTCCATTCGAGCATGGCCGTTGTCGACCTGCACGTGATTCTCCTCGAAGGACGCGGCAAAGGCTGAGAGGTTCAATGTGCAAGAGAACCATTCGCATGTGCAAGAGAACTGTATTGGTTGCCGCAAAAGCTACGCTTGCTAGACACCTTCTTTACCCTCAGCATCTCAACTTACCGATAGGCAGGACAGATACAAGGTGTAATGAAGCTACGAGCTAAAAGTGTTTAAGGAGACTGACTCCCACTCCGAAGCACAAAGGGAAATAAAAACGTGCACAGCATCTTTGGATTGCCTTAGCTGAAAAATGAGGCATGCAAAAGTTACCAACAATTTCTTATATACAGCTGACTCCACTCAAGCATTTTGTTAAAAACACAGCGCTAATTTAAACATGGACACAAGAAACAGCAAACGAGGACGGGCGCCGACGACAGCGGGGTTCAGAAGAACATTGAAAGGAAGGGGGCTCGTAGAGACGGCTAGATGATCTAGAAGAGTTTGGATGCGAGCTCGTTGGTACGGATTCATCTTAAAAACACAGCGCTAACACTGCGAGCCCCCTTCCTTTCAATGTTTTTCTGAACCCCGCTGTCGTCAGCGCCCGTCCTCCTCGTTTGCTGTTTCCTCTGTCCATGTTTAAATTAGCGCTGTGTTTTTAAGATGAATCCGTACCAACGAGCTCTCATCCAAACTCTTCTAGATCAAGCATTTTGGTTTTCATACAGGAAGTTCTTTTGGAAAACTGAATCGTAAGCACGGAACACATTCGAAGGCACTTGTCCTGGAGTATGCATTCACTCACTACTTCCTTTCGAAAAAACTGCTTTTCAGCTGCAAAAAAAAAAAAGAATTTCTCAAGTTGAAAAAAAAAAGAAATGTAATTTTTTTTTAAAGTTTTGCCCATCCTAGTGAAAAACATGAACTAAAACATGAAAAAATGACGAAATCATGGTAATTTCACTCGGAAAATGCAACTGTTCTGAACAGGGTGTCGGAACCGAACGAAAACCGAAAACGAAAGACGAAAAAAACGATATTTTGGACCGGAACGAAAACGTAACGGAAACTTTATCTATTATTTCGTTCCGGAGTGAAAACGAAATTTTTTCAATCGTTTTTCGGTTCACGAGAAAACTTCGCAATCCTGAGCAACTGAGCTCGTGCAATGTGAGCATATCTCAGGCTAGGGTATTAGCGCGTACCTCGGGCAGGAATTCCAAAGCAAAGATATGTTGAAATTGTGTGAAAAATGAAAACAGTGGCAACCAGAGATGTTTATATTAACGCAAGTGGATTTTCGCGCGCCTGTCACGCAGGCCGGCGTAGAGAGGGCATTGTCGGCGCTGAAGTTTGTTACAGCGAAAGCTGTTATGAGGTCACAACAGCTGATTTTGGCGCTATAGTTGTCCACCGCCGCCGGTGTCCTTGACCGCTATCGCGTGATATAAAAAAAATAAATGAGAAACAAATTTCTAGGATCGGATGGAATTTCAACCCTCGCCCTCTGCGTGGCAGTCGGGTCTTCCACCACAGTGCCACGCCAGTGCTTCTATGCTTGCGAGGAGCGCTTGACAAGCGTGAGTGCTGACGAGCAGTGTGGCCCAGTGTTCCGTATTCGATACAAAGGCACAAGGTGCCCGAGCGGTGCACTGTTCCAACTAATAACAGCAGATCTAGAGGGTCTTATTCCTCATTAACCAAATCTTATTTTTCTCCATATTCACAACCGCTCCAGACGTGTGGCAAAACTGCTTAGTCTTCTTGAATACTACTTTGGCAGCGTAAAAATACGCTGCGTCGTCATTTTAGCATTAACACATTTAAAGGGGCCCTGCGACACAATTTGAGCATGTCTTTTTCATCGGTTCTTATGGCACTGTGGAATGCACCGATATTGTTGCGCAAGTGGCAACGCCGAAATCGAAGCGGTTATAATTTTAATTCACGGGATAAACTACCTTGATTTCGCACTATGGCGACATGCATCGGCTATTTCTGTTACAGGAAGTGACGTGATGTCATGTGACAGTGACGACAAAGACCGTTCGTTTTTGATTGGCTTGACGCGACACGTGACGTGCAATATTCATATGGTGGTAGCTAGGCCATACTACGGAGGTCTAAGAGGAGCAAAACCCATTTTTACGCTTTCTCAGAAACAAATGATTCCTGTTTCTAATTGATATATTTTCAAAACAACGAACACGACGCTAGGTGCGTTGTGGAATGGTAATCAAACGATACTCTTCCGCGTTTTGTCTTTTGCGGCATCGAGCGACACCGGCCACACCGGCACCTGCGAAACACGCAACGCTCAGTTCGGCGCGATGCTGTCAACGAAAAAAAAAATTCTAAACGCTTACCGGCCGACGCCTTCCGCGTCATCGGGCGTTAGCGTTTCGTCTGGGCCCATGGAGCCATCCTCGCGTTCCGCGGGGCTCAGCGACGCACTTTCAATTTGCAATGGCGTGCACGACATGCAAGCAATCGCTGCGTCGCAAGAGCTCTCACTCGAGGTCTGTTATGTCTTCCAGACTCATTTTGTGCACTACACGACAAATCATGGGAGCGTCTGCTAGCTGACGGACGTGGTTTGTCGTAAGCATGGTAACAACGCCGTCGAAAAGAGGTGTAGCGATGTACTGTGTGAAGGCCACCATGAGGTGACATTTCCGGTATGTCTTTATAAGACGCGCGCGGTGATTGGAACCGGTCTTTGACGTCAGCGGGAGAGTGAAATCCGAAAAAAACGTTTCTCGTCGTCGTCTGCTTCAGTTTTGAACTTTGAGGACTAATAACTTCACTTTGCATGCACCAATTTGCATAATTCTTTTTGCGTTCGTCTCGGCATTCATAACTACACGCATTTGCGGTGCTAAATAAGGCAGTCGCAAAAGTGTCGCAGGGCCCCTTTAAGCATAACCAATATTAAAACACCACCATTCGTTAAAACATGCTGACCATGCAAATACTATAGGTAGCGGGAGAACTGCCCCCATGGGAATTAGAAGGGTGGTTGTGCTGCACGAGATATGTAACCAAGCTACTATCCCTCGACCTTGGTAACCTGTTTTGCGTACTCTTGCAGTTCTTAATGCATCTTATGGCATCCGCTTTATGGGTCGTTCATTCTTAACTCGATAAAACTATCAAGATGCCTTTCTTACGTGGAGGAATTACATTGATGGAACTAAACTTCCCGGCCATTCCCAGAGTGCAAATGGGCTAAGTTTTTTCATTCCGAGGAATTGAAAGGAATGGAATTGCGGCAAGTTGCAATTCCCCGCAATGGAATTGAAATGGAATGGAGGCACCCATTCCGCCACACTGCTGCCTACCTACTGCAAAGTGCTCAGTCATAATTCTTTATCATCATCAGTCACAGCACAAAGTGCACATAATGCCTTACATATGTGTAGCGTGTACCACGAGACTCCGAAGAATGACGAAAAATGGCATAGTGGGAACTTCTCTACTTCAGAAGAATTGGAATGATTTATGGCGTAGTGGGTACCTTGCATGTGCACTTGTATTAGTTGCCCCAAGAGACTCTCCAGCGGGCTCTACAAAGTCCGCTCTTCCAGCTTTCGCTGTGACTGTGCGGCATGTATCGCGCAGGCCTGGAGATCTCTTTATCAGAATAGCGGTCTCGCACATCAGAGAGCACACTCAATGACGTGCTGCTTCTGAGATCGTGCTCACTCCCTTGACACAAAGCATTGAGCCCACTAAAAAATTCGTATTTGTCTTTTGAGAAAATAAATACTATGACTTTGAAATTAATACTGGTTTGTGCTAGTTGGTAGAAATTCATGGTACAGTTACTTCCGCTCCTCTGAAGAACGTATTTTACCCTTGTCCCACTTTCCTAAGAGGAGGGCAAGTATCTACATCACAAATCCAATGTTCGTTATGATTACTTTAACTTCAAATTTTTCCAATAAAAAAACCGTTACGAACCGTTACGGAACATTTTTTTTTTCGTTCCGGAACAGAAACGGAACGGAACTTTTTGCGGTGGAACGAAACTAAAACCGAAACGAAAAACATTTCGTTCCGACACCCTGGTTCTGAAAACGGAGTTTATTTATTTTTTTTTAAACGGTTGCCTGTATTTTTGGAAAACTTTGGCTGCATGCCAGCGTGCTCACGGAACTGTGTGTCGACAGTTGTGATGTCAAGCATGCAGTGTCTGAAGCAAGGTGCACGCTTTCTTGTCCTGTCACTTTCTTTTATCCACCTCTCTTATACATCCCATCCGCTATATATATTGAACATGTAGGCAACTTTTCAGCATCATGACTGAGCATTTGTAAAAACTTTTGCATTGTGACTTGAGTCAAGTGCACCATTAATCAATGTCCCAAGCATACATAGCTTGTCACAAAGCCCAGTAGAGCCTTTATATGCATACATGGCTGATGCCATGACTTTCTCGCAACAGACCCAAGAAGCTTTTGACAGCAGCCCTTGGTGTGTGTCGTGGCATGTAAATTTCTGTAAATCCCTGTAAGTTTCACTGGTGCAACAGAAAGGTACAGTCTGTTGTCTCTGTTGTTTGTCTCTCATGCTGTGCAGGGCTTCACATATGTGGCCCCCTCTGTGCTAGAGGAGCTCCATCGGCCCATGGTGATCAAGGCACGCTCGCCACGCAAACTCACCAACAGCCCTCGGACCCCTTTCAGGTGGGCACATCAGCTGAACAGTCCACAGTGTCATCGTCTTATTAGATGGGAAGATGGAGTCTTGCTTTCTTCCCTCTTGTGAATTCCCCCTTCAGTGATGCATAACAGCAAGACTGGGCTTTAGCTTTTTGAATAGTCAAAACAAATGCATATGCGTATTGTTCCACATATAAGCGGTGTGAAAAGGCAATTTCGCGGCAGTGCAATCTGCCCTGCCGTGAAACCACCTTTAGAGCCGTTATTCGCATGGCTACAAAACCACACCGCAGGAGGGAGGTTGCACATTACCCGCTCCTTGTAGTATTCATTTTTATTGCAATAGCAATTATATGGACAGTCTTGGCTGGTTTCTGCCGTCGCCGTCACTGTCGCCGCCGTTATGCTGCATATATGTATAAGTATATATATATATATATACATCAATATCCCAAAGAAAAATAAATCAGAGAAATGCTTCCGAAGCACGGAATCGAACCAGCGACCTCTCACTTCGCAGTGCGGTGCGCTAAGCACTACTCCACAAAGCGCAGATCGCTCAGGTAGCTAACGGCAAGCGTTATATACACGCCAATTACCGTTTTCAGTTCTCAGAGATGGCAGGCGCTTATAAGCGTTTCTTCATTACCAGCGAGATGGCGCTAGGAGCGCGACGGGCGCACTTAAAGGCGTCGGCCAGCTCTCTCGCTTCTTCTAATATTTGCGCAGGGAGAACCTTGCCCTTCCGCTGTCTGCTCGCGCGGGCGCTCGAACAAGCTACCGCAGTGTTCATGATTCCCAGAAGATGAAGCTACGTGGTAGCGCTCACCGCGCGTCGCGTACGTGCCGCTAAAAGCGTTTCAGATGTCATGCTTGTAACGTACGTGTACTTTTCACATTTGCGTACGTGAAGTCCCTACGTACATGGAATTAAAACTGTCTAGTAGCTGCCGGGTAGTGATGGACGTGCGGTAGTTGCAGCGCGTCCATCACGCGCCGTTTTTCTTGCTATCGCATTCATTGCTTCGCCGTTGCGGCGAAACTGACTTTTTTTAAACACTGAATTGTTCTATGCCCCGCTAAGCAAGAATTTACCGGCATCATTTCCGCCATGGAAATAACCTCGGTAAAAGAGTATGCCAGTTTTATAAAATATGCATGAGATATTTCTTAAATCGCTTCCAGACTGCACTTCCCATTATTTTGTAGCTAAGGAAAGACTCTTAGACAAGTTCACTCAGAAATGGTCGTGAACATCATGCATAGCTACAGAGAGAAGGCTGGCAGAGGCTTGGTAAGACATGTTGTGTCATGCACATGAGAGCATTGGGTGAAGTAGCTTTGCTATATGTAGATTCCAAAGGGATGCTTTGGATTTGCTGCCCTAAGTTCAGAAGCGTGTATTTATGTGTCTTACAGCCTGTAACTTGCACCCGACTACTACACTGTAAGAAAAAGTAAAGTATTTGGGGAGTATTACTGCTACGAATCATCAGCCGGCTTGCTTGTGCTTTCTTGAAAACTGTTCTCGCCACTTGCCTATCCAGAATGCTATGTCACGCTGATAGCGCGGATGCCGTTCCTGACCGGGAAGTGCCAGGACCTTGGTGATTAACACAAGAAGAGCATGGGAGGTAGATGACTATTATAGTTGCATGGCCTAAGTACTCCCCTAATACCGAATTTTTTTTGCTTAGAAAGTACTGACCCTGCTGCTATTCAAATTCGCTTCAATTATTCGATACTAATTACCATTCGCTTTGACTCTGCTTTGAACCTATAAAGTGTGTAGTGTGCACGTACCTCACAGGAGTACGGCCACTAGCGTGGGTTCGGACTTAGCGAGCCACAGGGCCGCGTTTGCCGTCGCCTCGCGTGAACTAGCGTGCCGCTGCACACGTACGTTCGAGCGCAAAGGCGCCGAGCGCAACGCGACAAGTACACAGTACTGCTCTCAAGATCCGCAACAGTTTATTGCCTGCGGCAACACCACAAAACGCCGTACAACGCCCGCTCCCAAAGGCGGCGGGAGAAGCAAACAGGCTTCACCACGCCACGGGCGAAAATACAACACAAAGGGTGCCGCTAGCACGTCTCCGCGGGCAACGGGCTCACGGCGACACGCCGCTAAGGGAAAACGGGTCCCTCGCAACTATGCTGCGTATTCTTACGATCCGCGACCACAGGGCCTGATCGCTCGAGTGAGGGCAACTCCGCTCGTGTTGGCTTCGATAGGTATGGCTTTGGCGTAGTAAGACCACGCGCGAATGCACCGCACCGCTCTTCAGCCTAGCGTTCGGAAAGAGGACAACGTAAGGTAAGCGCTTGCCGCTGGCGCAAGGCACCGTTAGCGAGTTCCGTCCGAGCGAGCCCAAACGAGGAGCCGACGGACGGGAGAGAAAATACGTGCTTACCCTACGAGGTCCAGAGAGGGTCTCCCCCTTCCGCCGCACGAAACGTCTCGCGAGACGCGAAACTCGAGCGCAGCGCCCCCCGTTGAGGTCCGGCGCCGGGAGAGAGGAGGTTAACGTCACTCCCCGCTCGCCCAGCGCCGTAAGACGGTGGAGGAGAGGAACGGCATGATCGGACGTGGGGATGGCAGAAATAGGCGAAAACCAGCGCAATGGCGACGGGCAAGCCTCAATCCCCACAAGTGATATTCACACAAGCCTAGTAATTACTGTTGAATGATTTCAGACTGAATAATTTGAATGTTTTTAGCAATGTCGCACAATAGGAACAGGGTGCGCACAGGTCCTTGAAACCCTTGAATACCCTTGAAAATCGAAAGTGTGTTTTCAAGGCCCTTAAAAACCTTGAATTTCGGACCAGTCCTTGAAAAACCTTGAATTTGTTGAATGCTAAGTTTGAATTGGTATTTGTCATCATGAAAATGGTTTTAGTTGCTCAACTTTTGTCTTTTGTTTGAGTTCTAAAATGCGGCAGGAAACCGTACCAATTTTTATACCTATTTAGCCGAATCTCGTTAGGCCGCTGGCAACATTGGACTTGGTGCGAGTTTCGGAGGCAGCGTTCAATGTAGACTTCGTGTCAGTGGCTTAAAACGTCACTACCGGCGCTAGCAGAAGTAGTAACGGCTGCGAGCGCAGTCGCCCCATCGCTATCGCATGTCCATTGTCTCCGTCCAACTAGTCCAACGCGGCGTCCGCGTTTGTGCGCGGGCTTTAACCTAGTCGTGTCCTTGTGCTACCAGCGCTTTTTGGAATGAGCGTGCCTTCTACGTGTTAGTACAAGGGGTGCAAGTGATGTGTTGATATGTTAAACAATGCCTGGAAAAAGCAAATTTCAGACTACGTGGCTCCACCATGACGACTACAAGCACTGGATTGCACCTGACACGACGAATCCGCATCGGGCTAAGTGCAAGCTTTGCGGCAAAACTTTTGATGTGACTGCCATGGGTGAATCCGCTTTAAAAAGTCACATGAAAAGTGCCAAGCATATTGGCGCAATCAAGATGGGGCAAGGGAGTGCGTTGAAAAGCTACCTGACGCCTGTTCCGACAGAGCAGTCCACTACAGCGTCTCCGTTGCAGTCGCCAAGCTTAAATGATGCTTCTAAAACGCACGAGCTTGTCACTGACGCAGAAATTCTTTGGACTTTGAAAGTCGTCACATCCCACTTCTCGTACCGGTCGTCATCCCAAGCAGGGGAGTTATTTCGACGCATGTTTCCGGACAGTGAAGTGGCGAAGGCGTTTTCTTGTGGTGAAAAGAAATGCGCATATGTGACATGTCATGGACTCAGGCCTTTCTTTCTTTCGGCCTTGCAGCGAGAGATAGAACAGTGTGAATTCTTCGTCGTACTTTTCCATGAGTCGGCAAATGACTGTCTGCACAGTAAGCAAATGGATGTGCACGTGAGGTGTTGGGACTCCGCCCAGAAGGTGACGACAAGATATTATACCTCCGTTTTTCTGGGACATTCTACAGCGAATGACATTCAGGAAAAGTTGCTAAGCTCGCTTGAGCCATTGCCCCTGGCAAAGATTCTTCAGATATCCATGGACGGTCCCAATGTCAATCTGAAGTTCTTTAAGGGCCTCCAAGAGCACTTGCAAGAACATTACCAAGTTCAGTGTGTGGACTTAGGCACTTGCGGACTTCACACAGTGCACAACGCGTATAGAGCAGGAGTTTCAGCTACTAAATGGGGACTTGATTGCCTGCTGTCTAGTCTAAGCACACTTTTTGAAGATGCCCCAGCACGGAGAGAAGACTTTTCGTCAGTTACAGGCCAGTGCACTTTTCCTCTCAAGTTTGTTGCCCACAGGTGGTTGGAGAATGTCCCTGTCATTGAGAGAGCATTGGTGGTGTGGTCTGACATCAAAAAGTACATTGAGGCTGGTAGAAAGAAAGAAGTTAATCTGCCGAAGTGTGCCTCATTCAACAACTTGTTTGAGTTCAGCTGTGATGCTTTGCTGCCAGCAAAGTTGAATTTTGCGTTATGTGTGGCAATGGCACTCAAGCTTTTTCTGGTAGAGTACCAAACAGACAAGCCAATGGCTTTTTTTCTTGCAAAGGATTTAGAAACTGTTCTCAGGAAGCTGCTGATGAAGTTTTTGAAATGTTCGATCCTCTCTGCCAAAGGAATCGTTGGCCTGCTGAAGGTCGATGTTGATAATGTTGAGAATCATATTCCACTTGAAAAGGTGGATATAGGCTACAAAGCCGAGCAAATTATCAAGAATTCTCGGGTAAGCTCAAGGGATGTGTTTCAGTTCCGGAATGTAAACAGTTTTTGATCAGTGCCACAAAGAAAGTCCTAGAGCGAAGCCCCTTGAAGATTGTATTTGTTAGGGGCCTTTCTTCACTGGACCCGCGACAGATGTGTTCAAAGCCCGACGAATGCCTTACAGGTTTTAGAAAAGTGTTGGATACCCTCATCGCTGCGGGTAGAATAGCTGAACACTTTCGAGACACTGTGCTGGCCGAGTACACGGAGCTTCTGCACGAGCAGAAACATAAGCTTAGACAATATGACAAGAGTGTTGATAGGCTGGATGAGTTCTACCCTGACCTCTTGAAATTTAGTTCAAGCTACTCCGAGTTATGGACCATCGTAAAACTTTTGCTTGTCCTCAGTCACGGCCAGGCCACAGTTGAACGTGGATTCAGTGTGAACCGACAGGTGTGCGTGGAGAATCTCAAGGACCTTTCCTATGTTTCACAGCGGGTTGTGTGTGATGCGGTTGAGAAGGAAGGTGGTGTTCTGCAGGTTCCAATCACCAGGGAACTGAGGATGGCAGTGTCAGCTGCTAGACACAAGTATGGAGCATACTTAGAAGCCGAGAAGAAGCAAAACCTTGAAGCTTCAAAGCAGAGGAAAAAACAATGCATTGAGGAAGAGCTCGATGGAATGAAAAGAAAGAAAAAAAGGCTAGAATTGACAATTGATGACCTTATGGCTTCTGCAGATGCCTATGCGGAAAAAGCAGAGGCAGCAAACGATGTGGCACACATTGTCAAGTCAAATAGCTTGAGGAAGACGGCAAAGGAGAAGACTGGTGAGCTACACTCGCTCAACGTCCAAATTCAGCAAAAGCTTCTGGAGCTCGCCTGAAGTGGGCAGCCGCTAGGTGCTTTGTGCATTTGAAGCAATTTGCATTGTGAGATTTGATGAAGCTATCTTTATTTATTTCTATTGCGTGCAATACAAGCAGAATTGCATTGTGATATATATAAGTGGGCAGCTATAAGGAGCTGCTTCCTGAAGATTTTTGTGCATTTGAAGCAATTTATGTTGTGATATTTGGTAAACATATCTTTATTTTTTATTGTGTGCAATACAAGCAGATTTGTATTGCGACATGTATTTTTCTTTGTGCAATAAATGTCAGACCTTTTGAGAGCACTGTTTCAAGATCTTCGACATGGGAAAAAAAATTACCTCTCGAAGAGGGCCTTGAAAATCCTCCTATAGGGCCTTGAAAGTCCTTGAATATCCTTGAATTTTCTCCTTTGAAACCTGTACGAACCCTGAGGAATTGTGGTTGCTGTGCCATATTTGATGTGCCACTTTGGGTGACACCTGTGGTTACTTAGTAATGTCTTCCGTTTGGCTAGTTGGTGCTTATAGTGGGATACAACTTTAAAAGTCCGCGGCATTTTCTCCTCAAAGGCAGATGCGTACAAGCCTGCACCAATGGGCTCACACTCCAGACTGACGTCATGAGCCGGACAGCCGATGACCCCGCTTTCGGCGAACATTGGCGAGTGCATGGGCGCGACTATTTGTTCAGTCGCGGAGATGATCCTCTGCTGTGCTACGGTCAGCTGGGCGGGGCCTTTCCGGACTTCTTAAGTTGTATCAGACTATAGCTAGGAATGCTTTTAGGCGCGAGACAGGACACTGACCATAGAATAAACACGGTCACACGCGCACTTGAAATGGAATTTAATTATTCCGATACTTGGCTTCTCGTACCATATGTAGATTATTTTTCAGTTTAAAGGAAGCAGCAGGATAGGGCCTAGCCTGAGTGTGTTACAGATGTTTTATGCACTTCTAAAGCACTTGGACAAGGACTCAAATTTACCCGTGAGGTTCATAATATTGACAAACTGCAGTTTTTAGATCTTCATCTCACACTTCATAAAAATCATGCGTTGAATGTACCATCCTTGTGCACAGAAAGAATTCTTGCAGCTTGATTCTGCCCATTCAAAAACAGCTAAGAGCTATCGCCAGCACTAAGTTTACACTTGGCACTGACTAGACTTTCTACCCTCATCATTTAGGCAAGCTTCAATATGCAGATTCCTAAGCTTATTGTGAGGCGTCCTTCGTTCTGTATTAGCTTCGATGTGGGAAGCTTCATTAAATAAATGTTGGCTCGAGCCTAACAATGCTTCGGAAGAAAGCAAAAACAATGCATCAATGTGGTCATTCCATACATATACTGAGTGCAGAGTTGCCAGGTGCTGCTGAGCTAAAGCAAATAATTATGGCTGCTGGGATAAGGACTTGAGTGGTGCTATAAGTGGTAAAGCACGAGTGGTCACTAGCTGTCAACTTGCATAAATACTTCAGGTATATTTAATGCAAATTGTTCTTTCAGGCTGCCCTATTATCTGGGGATCTTTCCTGTTCCTGTCTGCATAAAAAAACAAGTTTGCATGTATTTTTCATGTAGAGTTGAATAATTTAAAACAAAATTGATACAATGAAATGTGGATTTTACTTACTTCATTACATTGAGGCTTAAATGTGCCTGCTCTGCAGCCCAGTGTCAAAGCGTCCCCAGCCACACTTTGGCTTCAGCCCGTCGCCGTTGGTAACGAGTAGCGGGGGAGGCAGCGGCCGGACGAATGGTGGAGTGGTGCCTTCCCCGCCGGACGAGCAGATGGACACAACTAGTGGACCGCCCCTGGCCCCCACGGTGGTCAGTGCACCCCCTCCGCGGTCACCGGCCATCCCGACACGGAGCAAGGTGCCGCCTCCGCCTCGACCCAAGGCACGTGGTGACCACGCTGTTCCTTCCCTGCCGCGTCGTCTGCTCGGATATCTGGGCGGACCCTTCCGCTGAGGGATCACTGTTTGCGCTTTAGCGGCCCCTGTCACAACGGCATCCTCTCAGTCGTAAACGAACTAGTGTAGCAAATATAAATGAACAATGCAGCTAAAACGATGGCAGAGGCAAGTTGTACAATGCCACAGCTGACTTGTCCTTTGTGGTGCACTGCTCGTCTGCAGATAGCATGCCCAACGGCGGGGCGCAAAAAGAAGGCCATACACAGCACAGTGAATGTGCGTCTTTTTCGCACAGTTGACATGCTGTATCACTCGCCTTTGTCCTTGCCTCTACCACAGTGTTCGTTACTCCGTGTCACCACGTTACCATGGTACATGGCATAAGGCAACTCGCCTTATGCCATGTACCATGGCAACTGGTACTGAGCGTGATAGTATGTGGACTTCATTGATTGAAAATGGTTGATGAAAATTACTTTTCTTGGTTACTGGACAAAGTACATGATGTTCAATCAAACTTAACGTGGAAAGTATGAAAAAGGTTTATTAATACATCATTGATTTAATACGGATTAGGTATTGGATTATAATATTGAGTGGTACGTAACTTTCTTTTAGGCCGAGAAACATTTGCGAACTGCAACTTCATAATAGACTCACATGGCGCTGCACTGCTTATTTTACTGGGACAGGTGATTCTCAGCAAGTACTGAAATGTCCGGTACACCTTGGCAGTACTCATTCTTTTGACAGACACTCAACGGCTAAACTGCCTTTGTAACCTAGAGTGACATTACTCAGCATTATTTTTGAAGTACACTCAAATCTCATTATAACAAAGTTACATCTTATGCGAAAATAACTTCGTTATATCTGAAAATTCATTATACAGTCAAACCCTGCTACAACGAAATTGACGGTGCTCGGAAAAATGTTCATTGAAGTGAACATTTCGTTGTAGTGAAATTGAAAAAAATATGGCTGACATGAGCTAGTAGAAGAGAGAAACATTTATTTCCAAAATTCAAAAAGTGTCTGCTGCTTCCTTTGCGTCCCCAGCAGCGTCACGACGCGATTCTCATTTATGCATAGCGACGCCACGTTGAAAAGCACGCAGACACAACGGCTTCCGCGAACAAGCCAAACATAGGCACGGGCGCGCGACACGAACTGCACAGTTGCACTAATAAGCTAACACTAGCTATTCGCCGACAACGGTGAGATGCAGGCGTGCTATCGCGGAGCGATGACTTACGCCTTATTCTATGCTATTCTTATCCACCACTCGCAGCTGGCTGATCCCGTTGATAACGCGGACGAATTGTTGCTCCGACCACAGGTCGCATTGGCCAAGCGCGAAAAGTACGAAAAGCATTGGCACTGGAAAAGGCATCGTTCCGTGATTGTACCCCAGGGCTGCTCACGTCGATAACGCATATGTACCGTCGCTCTGACCACTAGCGAAGTGCGAAAAGCACAAAAAGCATTGGAAAGGCAACAGGAAAGGAATCGTTCCGCGATTGCACCCCAGCGTGGACAACTGAGCTTTGGCTTCGGACTGTCTGAGACTAAGAAGCAACTCAAGCCAGTTGTGAAAGCAGGGCTGTCTGGTCGCCGTTGCTATCAAGGAATGGCGGCCCCCATGTTCAGTCAACAGCGGCGGTTTCTGGTGGTGCCAACACGCGATTTAGACATTGAATTCGTATCTTTATGTTCTAAAATGCATCAAAATATCCGAGATTGTGCTTATTGCACAGTAAATTAAATTTCTGAGCCCGGAATGGCATCGTCAATTTTCGTTGAAGCGGAACGGCAGCTGAAAAAGTGTTCGTTGTGGCGAGCATATTTATGCATTGACTCCTATGGACTGTTGACGGGGAACGGAGAATTTTTCATTGTGCCGGAAATTTCGTTGAAGCGGAGTTCGACCGTAAACGTATATTCCTAACACTGTATATATTGCAAGACTATTCTTCATTTACTTCGTTATAACCTATATTTCGTTACATCCGTGTTCGTTATATTGAGGTTTCAGTGTACTCTTACGGGAGCACTGGGAGTGCTGGCGTGACGGGCCCTAGTTGCCTCTACATACTCGGGCCGTGCTCTCTCTTCTTCTCCCTTTGCTTTGGCCATCGAACGCATCTGGTGACTTCATTGTATTGGTGCAGCTGCTTACTCTCCACTGTTGCTGCACCGTACAGCCAGCATGCAACAGGCACGGCAGATTTCTCTGGTACCTCGTCCAAGTGATGCTGTACGCTTACATAGTGCATTCTGCGACTGTGATGTGCGATAACTGAGGCAGCTTATAGTTTAAGGAGGCGCGAGTGTCGCTGACCTCAGGGGTGCGGCCTTGCACGAATTCCATGATTGTCCGTTCGTCCTCACTGCACGTGACTGTGACATTAGTGACGTTGACTGCCACATGAACGCCACGGTTGTGTGTGGCGAGGATGAATATTCTATTACGGAATGTGTACAAGATCATGCCACAGATTTCATTGCGTGTGATGACGCGAAATGAAGCCTCGAGGCCTCCGATACTTACTTACTTAGCTGGCAGTGCCACTGTAGTGCACTTCCCACCGTTCTTTGAAAGTGATGCAAAACTTTGCTTGCAAATGTTACAGTGTGCTTTTACTGAAAGTTAGCTTGTAGGTTGGGTGGAATTGATAGCTTGAGGTAATGCATGTGATCTTTGCTTTGTTGGCAACAAATCCTTGTTCAGTCCGTTCCCTCTAGGTGTGTGTTTTGTATGGACACACGTTGATATATATCGAAATGTGCCATTAGAAAGCAGTCGCCATGCTTACAATGCCTTAGTAATTCCACAAGCCGCAACAACTGATCTATCGCCTGTGATTGTCACATTTTACATAGCATCTCTTGCGTCAGTTGATCCATCTCTGACATTGAACATATCTTTTTCCTTTTATGTATATAATATTACTGAGTTTTGATTTTGCTGAATCACATTCATACCCAGTTCTCTTGGCATCTGCACATCTTTGTAGATTGCTGAACAGAACATGATACGAGAACAAACAGAGCAGTGTAGCTTCTTTTGTTTGGTGTTTTCCCCACCATTGTAGTTGAGCAAGCAGTGTAGAGGTTGGGAACACTGCACCATTATTCTGGCAAGTTTTTATGGGTGCTTTTGCCTGATGTGAGCTCTGGATGGAAAAGCTGCTGTGAAAGGAAGAATGACTTGAGACTTTGTTGGACATCTTTCACCATTGTGGTTCCTATTGTTTTCTTTGTTCCTGCTTTAGTTCATTGTTTCTCCGCTGAAACATCAACATACGACATGCACACACAAAAAAGCAAACTTCCGGCTGCAAGATTGAAGAATTTTAATGATGAGCCTTTGGAAGTTTGTGGGTGTGCTTGTTCCTATTTGCGTGTCGTTTGTAATTTCGTACCAAATTTGCTACTCGATACAGTTGCACTGTGCATCAGCAAGCAGTATCACGACAGTAGGGGTGTGTGAACATTCATAATTTAGAATAGAAATAATGCAAAAACCTGTTTCCGAATATTGTATTGAATATCAAATATGTGTGTAGTGTTAAAATGTTGCGAACGCTCTTTTGAAATAATGAAACTGAATATTGCCAAGCTGCAGCACATTGAAAAAGGTTCTGGCACACGACAAATTATCTTGCTAACTGCTCGACGTGGTCTTAATGTGAGCACTCACTCTCTACACATCATTACAAGACATCTGTAAGTGGTAAGTGAGAGGGCCTCTCACTTGGAATTAGAGGTGGCAAGATTCAATGTAATGCTTCCACAAAGCCATTTCTTCTTCCAAACATTTAAATATTGTTTAAATAAGGTGGCATTCTTGATGCTTGTCCTAGTGTCCATCTGTAGAACACGAAAGTACTGTATACAGTCAACGTCCGATTTTTCAGACTCTTTAGGGAGCTTGAAATCGTCCAAAAAGTCAGGCAGTCCGAAAAAATGAATTCATGCTTTTTTATTCCGCTGAAACGGTCAAATTGCCACAGCCACATCCGATATGGCATCAATGCCTCCCAGTACACTTATCAGGCATTTTGGTGCGCGCCCAGGCTCTCGTGAATACATTCGATATCTGCCACGAACCCTTCTTAACTACATGCCAACTGCCATTTGCAGATTTGTGTCTCGTGATGAGCGCTGCGAATACCAGCAAAGCGCAGAATAAATTACGGCTAAATTACGTTCCTAGTTGTGTGCAGCACATCGCTGCTGACGCCGGCACTGCCGGGGTGCTTCCCTTACCGTACGCAGACATTTGTCATGAAACTGTTCGTGATGCCCACTTCGTTCCTGACTGCACACGGGCGCCGCGATGGCGAGCTACTTTCTTTCATGAAAGCAACGCGTCTGCGCGCCGCACTTCTTGCACAAAGAGGCGGCATGAAGGGCGACGTGTTTGGGTTGTCGACTACTAAAAGCGTGCAGTATGCCTACAACTATGCTAGGCCACATGCACTACTGAGCAGTTTGCTGAAGATGCTTATCATAAAGGGATGTCAGCGATTAAGTCGTACTGGCGCGTTTGCCGCCTGCTGCCATCCCGCCTCCGTGCATTTCCGGTTCTTATCCGTAAAGACATAGCCGCACTGCGCCATGATAGTGGCCCTTTCGGTTTTCGGTCTGCTTGCATTGCGGAAAAGCTGACTTTTGGACACTGCTACAGCCGCAAACAGATCGACTCACGAAAGCACTGGTTCAAACCTACGAAGCGACAGATGCAGGAGAGGTGGGGGCTTTGATGCCCTTGAGGACTTAAATTTGAGCAGAAAGTCCGAAAAATTGGACGCCGGACAGTTTCAGCGTCCGAAATTTCAGACGTTCTTATACATTGATGTCTAGGGGGCTTTTGATGGTGCCGAGAAAGAGTCCGAATTTTCAAGCATGTCGGAAAAATCGGCAGTTGACTGTATGGCGCCTAAAGAAGTCTCAGAATATAGGTTGGTAAAAAAAAAGCTCCTGTCACATGGGCATGCTGCGGGAGATAAGGTTGAAATGTAGCTGCAGGGTAATGCATGCATCATCCATATTTCTTAGGGAATAAAGTCAAACAGTCTAATTGCCAGGAATGCAGTGCAACTATGCACTGAACACTACCACGCAGTAATCGCGAAATACAGATCTCTGCATCGTCTGACATTGATACTACCAACAAACATGATGCCACAGTGCATGTTGCCTAAGGTACCCGATAAAGGGCCTCTGCTTTCATATTACCAAAGCACGGAAGAAATCATGGCTCTCTCTCACAGTCGTGCTATAGTAGCGTGTGGTAGCGATGCCAAAGGGACATTTCAAAACTATGACAGGAAGCACACACGGTAACGGAAACGGCGGCAGAGTGGACATACGGCTTGTCTGGCTTTTCCTGATGTGCACCTTGCGCGTCGCCTGCCTAGTTGCATACAGCACATCACCTGCTCACAGCGTCAATGCTGAGGTGTTTGCTGTACCGTGCGTACATTTGCCATTGGAGTGTTCTTCGTACCCAATTCGCTCAAGGTGCAGGGGTGCGGCAAATACGTATTTTCTTGGGTTAATGCGGCAACGGTGAGTTGCTTTTGTTTCTGCAAGCAAAACACCCTCTGCATCTCTGTGGCACACTTCATGGTCCTGCACAAGAAGGTAGCAGCGAACGATGGCATGGCACGGTTGGATTGTCGCTTATTAAAAGCGTGCAGTACGCTTGCAACAGTGCTGCACTACACACGTTGCTGAGCAGATACTTGAAGGCTTTTATCACGATAGGGCTGTGCCCCACTGGTATATCCATCAGTGGCCATCGTCACGGTTTTCATGCTTTGCGATGCTTTACCTCCAAGGCATTACTGCACTCGCACCAATGTCGGAATAATTAATCATCCAGTCTTCGCACCTACCATAAAGGCAGAAAACTTTTTGCGGCACATTATGGTGTCTGCCAGACTGCTAGTTCAGGTACACAGTCCACCCTTAAGGGTGAGACAGACGGTATAATTTTCCATGCGATGGGACGTCCAACACGGCGGTTGGGAAACCGGAATGGTGACCTTTCATAGCATCGGACAGCCACCATTCCCTCTCCCCCACCACCGCGTCGGCCGGCACATTGCATGGAAAATCCTATCATCTGTCTCACGCTTTATACGACCGAACGTAGTCACAGTCGGCACTAACTTGTAGGATGAGACACTAAGGCTCGGTCAGAAACTTGTAATTACATTTTTCGTTAGTAGGTTTGAAATGTCTGCTAATTAACAACCTTTTACTATGAAAATAAAAGCATAGCACTCTTAATTCATTACTTGCTTAAGTATTCAAAGATTGTCTGAATATTTCCCGCTTTTACTAAATCTTCAGAATATTCACAAACTTCCAAATGTGCTTCAAATAAGGAAAGTATTCTTTTCGTATTCAAAATTTTGAATGTTTGCATACCCCTACTTTGCGGTGGCCACAGATGCTGCTAAATGCCCAACGGCAAGTGTTTTCTTAGAAAGGCAGCTGCAAGCGAAGAAAAACAGTAAACATGAATGCCCTTCACTTGCGTCCTTGTCAGTGCGCTTCTTTTCACGATGCATTCCTACCAGCTAGGTCAACTTTTGGCCATTCTGGGTTCTTCCTGATCTCACAGCGAGAACAGCGTTGAGCGTTGAGAATGACCTCAGGCTGTACAGTAGCATTGCACAGTTGTGCCTAAGTGAAGCTCTCAATTGTCTCTTCACGGCACAACCTCATCAACCCTACAATGCCTGATGTATTTAATTGACACGCCGAGTTTGACAGTTCAGAATGCTGATTTAAGTGCTTGAAAATTGAGGGACTGTATAAAAAGAAATTGTTTCACTTGTAGAAGCAAATCACCCTTTTACAATGTAAGAAATACCACCACTCTTGCTACGAGATGCCTGGTAAGCCAGAAAATGTGCAAGAAACACATAATGGGCAACTCTGCTTTCAAGCTCTTTCAACCAGATAGCTGCAGTCATAGATAGCGATAGTGTCTTCTAGATCTCGGGTAAGTCTTTATGGCTGAAAATAGGCTATGTGGGGTTCTGAGGAAGCCAAGAACTTTCAACGCGGCAAATTTTGAGAAGGCTGATTGAACCAACGTGGCCCCAATATGAAAAGATTCTTTTAAACTCTGCAATGTCACACTGACGCACCAGCAATAAGATTTCGGTGCCAAGTCCAAATAGAATGTACCTTCATTTTTTTCTTTGAAGAAAGACCTGTTAGTATTGCAAAATAAAAGTGAAACAGTTTTGAAAGAATAACTTATCAGTCTCAACTTATCTAAACACGAAGCATGTAACGGAATTTTCAGTATCAACACTAGAGAAGTTTCACTTGTGGATAGCTCAGCAAGCTAATTAGTGTACTCATTGAATGATAATTGTTCTGAGTGATCTATAATACAAATAACATTTATTTTTGTGTGTGAAAATGTGCTCCATGGCCAGAAATAAAGGTCAACAAGTTGTTTTCATTTTCTTTGGTGTGGAATTGTGTTTTGGCTTTTGAGGGGTTAAAACAGCAGTTGTTAATTAGGGAAGTTAGGGAACTTCCACTTATTTTAGTCTTGTTCATTTAATCTTCCACTTAATGCAGTCTCTTGTGTGCAATAGCCTGAACCCTCCACTAGTTCAATTATAAAAGTGATTGTGTGCCGTGAGGTGTTGCCCACAGATGACGCTTAACAGAACCACATTCCAGTAAGCATTATCACTAAGTGCATGTGTTCGGTTCACACATGTGATTTCGCATGTGTGCACGTTGCTGTGTGTGAGGTCGAACACTACATCCTCATTTTTAAATTGGAGCAAGTGCAGTTACAGCCAAACCCGCATATATCGAACTCTTAGAAAAATGGGAATTAGTTTGATATATCGTATAATAATATATAAGACTTTTAAAGGATGTACCGTATTTTCGGTGCGAATTTCAGTGTGAAAGATGACTTCAAGGCGTGACTTTGCGATAATACAAGGAAGGCAGCTTCAAGGCAAGACGAGAATTTTTGCAGGGGCGGGTTATACACGGGGAAATACGGTATCGATCTAAACTGCACTTCAACATCTCCATACACAGCTGTGCGTACTCAAGTGCCAGAAGCCTCTGGTTCGCCTTGGCCCTAATGTTGGCCTTGTTTTTCACTATCGTACTCAGCGTGCTTCTTGGTATGCTGTACGCAGCAACATCAGACTTCTCTATGTTCAGCTGTGTTATCGCCAGCCTTGCGGGCAACAGCCAGGGTTTTTTTTTTTCGTTTTACCACAGCCATTGCGTTAACAAAGGGAGCAGAACAGTGAATGGGGACCCTGCACTACAGGTCGACGGGGACGATGACAAGGAATCGTGGGAGAAAGCACTTGATGCGAGCCGTAGTTTCTACTCGTTGTGTGCAGTGCCCTCCTAATCACACCGCTCGCTCTCCCAAATGCATGCAGGGAAGTCCCCTTCCGAGGGAAAAAACAACTTCTTAGGGCGTTTTGCACTGCCTGATGTTCGATACATCAAATGTTCCGGCCATTTTTGTTCTATGTAGCCATAAATTTTGGTATGCATTGGCATTACAACACTGTCGGGTCCGAAAGCAGTTCGATATAAAGGATAATTCGATTTGCCAGAGTTTGATATACTAGTTGGGTTTGACTATAAATAAATCTCTTTGCATCCCCATCCCCTCTCCCCCTTTTTCTTCACATAATGTTGGGCTTTAGCTTCTTTGTAAATGCTTCAGGCTTATGTTTTGTCTATTTCTACTTCCTTAGACATGAATAATACACTTCATTTATTCCAAATAGTATTATTCCTTGAAATTACATCAGCACAAAATTATGAAGGTAGCATTTGCACCCAATTAGCACAGAGGTGTATGGTCATAGCTTCTAGGAAAATCCAAAAAGCGCAGTGTCGTGACGCTTACGGTCTCAAGTTACCAGACGCTCTACCTGATACTAGCGGTATCTTAAGGTCACACAAGGCAGTGGCATTGATTCCATCGGAGCGAAATGCGCAGAAATGTTGATGGCTCACATGGGCATCCATTAGGAAGGACCCATATTCATTTCAAACCACTGTCTTTTTGCAGGTGTATTTTCCCAGGGCCAAGCGATAGGTGGATATCCTTGAGGCAGCAAATATGGGCAGGGTTTGCACAATGCACGTGCTGCAGTCCATCGATCAGGATGGAGTTACCGTGCGACCACATTCGAGTTGCAGTTTGATTGTGTTCTTTGTGGCACAACATGAACCAACTCGAGCGAAACCTTGTCCAGTGCTGCATTGGTGGAAATGAAGCTCTAGATGTGCAGATCTGGCAGGGAAGGAAACCATTTGCAGGGCATTTTTCTTTGTTGAAAAGATTATGGGTGTGTCTAGAAGAGGGTCCTGCGACAGGATTGTTTGGTAAACGTCTCTGAATGCTATCTCAGGCAAACGACGGAAGAATGAATGTGCCTGTGTTTGCCTTGCGGATCACTCTGCTTTGTGTGTCATCTTTCAAACTGTTATGTGCTGTTTCATATGTAGCAAGCAATGCTGCGGAGCTCTGCACGCACCAGTCCTGCCGTAGTAGTCTCACTGCCCTGGTATTGTAGAGGAGTTACTGATTTGCGATGCCTTCTATGGAATAACTACAGCGCACATTACAGCTTGGGGATTTGGTTATGATCGTTGGTTGCCATCAAATCACTTTGTTTCTGCACCTTTGTATTTTCCACCAAGATGTGCGGCCACTGGCTGCAGGAACTTGCCCTTTCCACTCATACGGTGCTAAATAGGTTCAAGCCTGCAATGTCTTCCATGTGATAAGTGCGTTGTATTTTGATCAAATCTCTCATTTGATGAAAGGCTTTCTTGTCAGACAAAAGTATGATTGAAAGGCTCATCACTGACCAACTGGGAACAAAGTAGACATTTCGGATCTCGTACAGGAGTGTTATGGGGCTGTGCCATGTGAAGCTGAAGCTGTTATTGCAAAGGTTCCGTATTGAACCTGGAATGTCGACGTATTCTTGAATTTTGACTTTGTCAATCACACAATCTTTCTCTATACTTTACAGCATGAAAGTATCAGACCTAATGTTTCATTTACGGTATTTACATGGTTCTAGCGCCTGCCCCACTAGTAATGCGCAGATGAGTTTACATTTAGAAAATTCTAAAAATAACTTGAAGCCAATTCTACTATGCAAATGGACAAGACGTGATACTGCATACCTGGAAAAAGACATTTTATCTGACACACAAAACTGTGCATGATTAAAGGGGTACTGACACAAAAACTTTGGCCTCGCGTTTTTTTGCTGTAATGTGTTGCTGGGGGCCTGTTAGTCATAACACGGCACATCGTTTGCTGCAGCGCGCGACAGATAATTAATTACAGGCTCCTCATTACCGACCAGTGTCAGTTTCGGTTTCAAAAACGACAAGCCTCCGGGTGCAACTATCACCACCTAGCGGCTGCAGCGCTCGATCACGTCAGCACATAGAAGTGTGACGCACTTCCGCGCTGTTCGCGTCGTCTCCTCGCATTCGCACGCTTGCCGCACGTGCTGCGCGATGACGTCGCCTTCATCGTCCTCGTTGTCGTCGTCCTCCTCATCGTCGTCTGTTGGCGACGATTTCCTTGAGACACCAACAGCGCAGCGGCGAGCGCGTCAAAACAAAAATGGCGGCTACGACGTCATCACAACTTGTTGTACCGGCTACAACGGTTACGTATGGGAAGTAGGGGGTCACCTCGGGTCACCTCCGAGGGTGTCAATGCAATAGGTGCGCCCTATAATGCTGGATCGCGCACGCGAACTTCAATATTCATATAAAATACCTTCCAAGCTTTATTCGCTGTCGATATTTCGCAGATGGTACACGCACGTACACGGAAATCGATCCAGCAGGCTATCTCGGCCGCGAAATTTTGTGTCAGTACCCCTTTAAAGCACAAATGGCCTGCTTTGCAGGTCTGTGTCCAAGTCTGAGGAATACTCCTCATAACTCTCGACCAACCACAGACAGTTGTCCTCACTGCCATTGATTGCATTCGACATGCCACACTTCTTGAAAGAATGTGCTGCCATCGTCCGTTAGAGTGCCTTGCTAGCTCCTGAAACCCATTTCACCAGGTCTGCCAATTCTGGCCTTTCGTTAGCTTTGTCAACGTCAAGGAGGCGCCAAGTAGCCAGTCGTTTTTTGCCCCATGTGTCCTGTCTTTAACAGCTTTTTTCAAACGTCTGGTGGCTGCACTTGTGATGTCACGCAACTCGGGATGATCAGAAGTTCGGTGTGGCACGCTACGAGCCTCTCCTTTGTATAGTCATTGACCTGACAACTGAATGAGTCACAAGCATGGCACGCATACCCAGTTCTGCTCCTGGCCTCTTCTGCTGCACGGTGTTGATCCAGTCGATGAACAGTTCGACATCCATCCACCCTTTTGTGTGCACCCACACAACATCTGGAATTGAGTCGTGTCATGTGGCTGTCCCCTTGGGTTATTCAGGAAAGATGGAAGTCCACGATGATGTTGCTAGCTGCTTTGCAGCCAATTTTGCCTTTAAGCCTGGTTTGAAGGCACAAATTTGAAAGCTACTTTTAGCAAACAAAGGTGTGCGTGAGAATCGTGTGAATGCGGTAACTGCATGACTCGTTACCTGTAATGAGGGCTGTGTGAATATTACAAAAGTTTCAAACATCGAATCAAGTAGTGTCTTATTCGATGCAATCTTCAAATTAAACAGACTCTGTTTGCAAGTGCAAGTAGTTTTTGTATAGCTTACAAAAACTTCACAACTTCTTGTGCTTGCAAATTAATGAAGGATTGGTATGTTTCATCCTCATGGGCATATCGCTTGGGGAACCAAACTCTACTACCCGTACAATGGTCTTTCGTTCTCTCTGAAGATTGTTGCATATGTGCTTTTAGTGCTAAAATGATCTATACCAAGGTGGGAACACAATTTTGTATCAGTTATAAGAAACTGATATTCACTATTCGAAAGCTGTTGCGAAGGTGTTGGAGATCTTGGAGCTCTTGGGAAGGTTTTGCAGATTCGATATGCTTTTGGTGCTACTATTTGATTCATATTCGGTTCACTGTCAAAAATTGCTATTTTCACACCCCTACTATATATTTCTTCTATGCGTTGCTTTGGGGCTGAGAGTGTGAGCCGTGCAACTGTAGCCTCCGTAGCATTGCCTGCTGTGTATGAAATGGAGTGTTTGAAAAGAGACGTGCCTAGTCCTTGCAGAGGTGGTTGCTTGCTTGGCCATGGACCAAGACGTGCCTTCCTGTGTGACCACACTTTGCGATGCTGCTTTGAAGAACTGCAGCTTGTGTGGTGGTGTCGCAAACAGACTAATTGTGTTTGAAGACAGGTTTCAAAAGACTGTTAAGACACCTTATATTAAATGGCCGTGATGCAGTCGGCACACAAATCTGCCCTTTGCCAAATGAAGAGAACTCTTGTACGATTGGCAGGCTGTAAATAAAATGAGTTTGTTTTCTGATAAGTTTGTCTATTACTGAGCAGCTTGATTTCTTCGAGATAAGCTCCACTAAGCAGGGCTCATCTTGCCGACCGTTCTGCGGAAAAGCCCTTCTTCGATGAGAGGCCCGAGAACGTGTCTTAAGAAGTCAACAATAACAAAAAAAAATGCCAGGCCTGCGCTGAAACCGCAGCACAGTCACAGCGAAAGCTGGAAGAGCGGCGTTTCTAGAGCCCGTTGTAAGCTCTCTTGGGGCTACAATACAAGTACACTAGAAAGGTACCCACTACGCCATAAATCACAAATTTTGTGAAGTTAGGAAGCACTTACTAAGCCATTATTCGTCATTCTGCGGAGAAGCGAGGCACCAGCTACACGTCTGTAAGGCATTATGTGCACTTTGTTGACGCGACAACTGATGACGATGAATTATGGCTCAGCCATTTGTAATGGGTTGGAATCTAAACGGCCCACCAGTTATGTAATTTGCATTGGGTGACGCCCGGTCGCTATTTCCCTCTCCCTTCATGCTGTATAACATACATTGACATGGGAGAGAGACGGGGGGGGGGGGGGCGAAGAACTTTACTGAGGCCCCGAGGAAATGGATCATGCGCTTATGGGCTTCCTTGGCAACCAATACAAGTGCACTTGCGAGAAACCCACTACGCTATAAATCATTGTTTTTTTTTTAGAAGTAGGGCAGCAGGCACTGTGCCATTTTTTGTCATTCTACAGACAGCCGTGGTACCTGCTAAACGCATGTAAGGCATTGTGCGCACTTTGTTGACGCTGTACCTGATGACGATGAAGAATTATGGCAGAGCCCTTTGTAATGGGTTGGAAGCGTTCAACAACCTACTCGTTGCACAATTCGCATTGTGTGACGCCTGGTTACAGAATTTGCGTTGTGCGACACTTGGTGCTTATTTTACTCTTCTACCACGCTATATTGCATATGCTAATGTGGTTGCTTCCCGACATGAAGCCTGTATAGGACCTTTTTGCAAAGCAGTTTCAAGCACCGGCATGGCTCAGAGATTGAATACAGGGCTCCCACGCAGAGGGCCCAGGTTCGAACCTCGTTCTATCCTGGAATTTTTTTCTTATTTCGTTTTTTTCTTATTTTGAGTGATACTGGTTACAGACACCGGTGGCGGCGGCGGACAACTACAGCGCCAAAAACTGCCGGTGAAATGATCTCATAACAGCTTTCGCTGTAAAAAAAGAACCTTTATACACCTCCCTCCAGACACCTCGCTTCTTTTTCGCCAAGTTCCCGAGGCCAGATTTAAGCAGGTTAATTGGTTAGCCACAGCATACATCACGCTCGTAACTGAATCCTTTACTGTGCCTAGGCACTTCGCGTTTGTCAACAGTGACAGGTGATGAACTGGATGTCTTTTGCCAACAAGTTCAAGTCCACTTTTCTTGGATCACCAGTCCCATGCCTTATCTTTATTGTAACAACTTTAATTCCTTAGGGTCATCAACAGGTGCTGATGCAGAGCAGCCAATTGCAACCTCGGTGCTTCAGGTCGTTTTTTGTTGAACTGCTGTGACTAAGCAGCATTAAGCACATTAAGCTGTCAGCCAAATTTGTCGGGTTTAAATCGAGTTTAAACCCGACAAAAAAGTCAGGTTTAAACCAAACTTGCAGATGCTGCTTGAAAGAGCGGAAGGGACATAGCTGTTGGGATGGTACGTTACACCTTTGCAGCATAACCTTGCAACCTCCGGTTTGCTTTGAAGTTTTCTATATTGCTAAGCTGGGGGGGGGGGGTTTCAGTAGTCATTTTGTAGAATGGTTCCTGCTCTGCACTTCACAACTTCCTATGCATATGTGTAAAGCAGTGCAGGTGTCTAGGTGGTTCACATTCGTGACTGACGTTGCACCGAGTCTTACTCTGAACAAATTAGTACAAGGGAAGGTGGACGCAAATGAACATAATGCGAAGTTCCCTTTATTTTCCGATTTTTCTAGTGTAAAACTATGCACAATGCTATGATGGTCCTATGTATGGTACTCACGGATTCAAACATATCAAATTTTTTACTATAACGAGTGGTATGTGCAATTGCTCGGGATAACCACATCATGTTGCGACGAATCTGCTCTCTAAAGATAATGTTGGCCCTGATCTACGTGTTCGAGTCTGAATTAGGCCGATATGACCCAAACTGAATGAAGACTGTGGAAACGAAAGTATGTGCGTCACTCAGCCCTAAATTTTCTCGTTTCAATCCGTGAGTACTGCCAGTACTCACGGATAGAAAAGAGAAAAATTTAGGGCTGAGTAATGCACATACTTTCATTTACAGCATCTACAATTCATGTCATATCCGCGTAATTTTGACACTTTCATCGGAGCCAACATCGCCTTGAGCGTCCAGATTTGCAGTGAAATGATGCAGTTATCATGATCAATTGCTAATAGCAGTCATTATGCTTCTATAAATACTTCTTTGTAGTTGGCATCATCATGTGAAACATTGGAACAGCTTACTGCAACACCTTTTGAGCATCAAAGGACTTTATCATATTTGTGATTGCCCTTGTATGCTTAACCAGGTAGCACTGATTTCAAAGCACGTACACCAGTAGATCATGCATCATTAGCACATTCATGTGTACCCTTTACACCTGGCTGAACTATCTTCATTGCACATGGCAGGCTTGAGTTCAGAAAGTGGCCTGACCATATTTGTTCATTCATCCTGTTTAGGCACTTGACAGTGTAGCATAAAGAGATGTGGTCAGGTGTATCACGATATTAAAGCAACAATTTCGCGATTCTAAGCCAAGAACTTTAATCGCTTGCAAAATGGAGAACTGAATGAGCGGATGTGGACTCATTCTTAGGAAAGCACGAAGGAACCAGGACAGCTGAAGTACACTGGACAAGCACTTACTGTAGTGAAACCTTAGTGATACGGTCACAGGTGGTGTGAGTTTTGGTGTGGCACAAGTTCATAAATATGGTCACATTCTTGTGACTGTGAAGCACGTGGCAGTCCAAAGCACGAGTTGAAGAAGAAACTCTTTATTGCATAAACCTGCGCCCCGCAATACAAAGTACATTCGTACCAAAACAGCAGTGAGCACAGTTGTTGGTCGTTGAAAATCTGATCGCCAGGCGAACTAGATCGGCTCTTTATATGCGGCATCATTGATTGCGCCCTCTAACAAATTGGTGGTGTTCCATAACTTCAAGACGGTACACTGCTATTTTCATTGCACGCACGATTAGACAATCTGTGACGACACTTGAGAAGCTCCTGACACATGAAGGTGTGTCTTGCACAAAGCGGCAACTTTATAAAATTTGTCGCCAGGTTGGCTTTTTATGCTGGTTGTCATGTGACTTATACTTCTCAAATAGCAAGCCCCTCCACGGTGGTCTAGTGTTTATGGCGCTCGACTGCTGACCCGAAGGTTGGGACGTTAAACCCCAGATATTATTATATTCTCAAATAGCAAAAAGAAAGACGAGAACTGTTCATAATGAACACAAGGCTTGCATCAATCCTGTTGGGTCATAGGCAGTGTCCAAACAATTATACCACGTCACCAAATGAACTTTCTCTGTGAATTAATTACTTAATTTGCCTGTCGCATATCAAAATTGTTGACATGGCCTTATCGCGTATGAAAGTTGTCACCACCAGTAACATTTTCAAAATAAATAGGCAATTTTTTTTTTCAGCACGCCATATGGCAGTGCTATTTTCAGGCAAAGGGAAACGGCAGTGGGAAAACCAAAGAAATAATTAGATTTCTGGTTGATTCCACGCATTGGAAAATCAAACATTGGCCTGGTTTATTAGCTGAATCAGGCCAAAGCTTCAATCTTTAATAGTAGGATTATTAAGATATTAGTTCTGTGCACTGTTACACAAGCTCTCACTGTGGAGTTCTTTTGCACATCGAATGCTTTCATGTTTTTCATTTACACATCTGATAATGCACTATGAATGTGGAACACAGCCACACTGCATGCTGAGAACAAACAGTCACGAATGAAAACATCTCGCCCTCTGTGGCTTGTTGGTAGGAAGAGTGGCAATGCAGTGTTTCAGTGCTTTTAATAGAAAATTTAGATCCAAGAGCATCAGAAAAGTTTCACATTGTGATTGCTGGTTGCCATATATCTTCGCAGCAGAACTTTAGGTGGTCATGTTGATTGGAACACATTATTGGAGTAGTAATGACAAAGGAAAACACGAGGCTGCAACATAAGTATCAGCTGTTTATTGTGCTTGGACGCGAGGTACATAGTACATATTGGCCCGGTACTGTGCTTCACTGAATGTGTACAACCAAGTAATCCAAGCTTAGCTGTTCCAAGGCAGTAATACATCACCTAGAAACTCAAGCTATATCTCATTCCTAGCAAGGCTATGACTGTGGCACAAAAAAAAAAATATCGCCCGTTTTAATTTTGCTGACCTCAATCAAGTCTCTTAGTGCCTTTGTGCGTCGACTTGAGACATTGCAGAAGGCAGTAGCAGAACCTCTTCGAGAAAAACATAAACGTCTGAGCACCACCAGCACAAAGAAGAAGCACAAGAAACAAGCCCAGCAACAAGTTCTGCTAAGTAACAGAACCTCTGCTCAGTACTAGCATTACTCCATGCAGTTAAGCATCATAGTACCACTACGATTATTTGACCAAAATTAGCCAAGAATGTTTTTGCAGGGGAAGCACGTAAATTAACTGGACATACAGGGCACTACAAGGAGTGTGTCCAAAAATTTTAGGAAAAGTGTAATGCAAGATATTCGTGCACTTTTTGTGAAATTACTTTGCCACGGCAGGAGGCACACTAGCATGAGCAGAGTGAGCAGAGTACTTAGCAGAAATGGTGCTAATTACCTTTTCATCAGAACAAAGACACAATTGAACCTAATGAAAGAATGGAAGACCTTCATGTTGAAAATTTAGATTCATTTTAGGATTTGGAAAAGTTAGACGCTTATTTCTACGAGACTGTGAGGTCCGGTTAATTTTGTGTGGAAAACCGAAATTAAAATGTCGAAGACTGCAACTGCCACGTCATTCACCCAGTGCGACATCGTTCCGGTCGCATTGCCACGCAAGGATGATTGAGTGGCATCTAAACAAGAAATATCATTGCTGAAATAACCAAATTTAACTTTGTTTTAAACTGTTTAAACGTAAACACCTGAACACAGTTTCATACGACTTTGCCGTTATTTTAACAGCAAAGCTGTTCAAGCTATCCATAGTGTGCGACCTATCTGAAAACTATCATCATCATGAACGGGTATGCGCCACAGAATTTGGGCCGATCCCACAACTCACCGCTACGACATGGCCTATAATAACCCTGAGAACGAGTAAAAAGAGAGAGCGAAACAGAGAGATGGAAAGAAAGAGATAAAGAAAGAGAAAAGTCCTTGCCGAAAAAAGTTCTTCACAAGGCGGGATTCGAACCCGTGTACCCTCGATCCAAAGGCGAAAGTACTAACCACTCGGCCATCCAGGCACGCTCGCAGAGCATAGCATAAGCCTTGTATGGTATAGTGTAGCAAGGGGATGGGAAAGGGAAGTGTGCGTGAGGAGGAGAGATGTGATGGTGAAGAGGGGTAAATCCCACTACTCACCACTGGTTCACTAAGAGAGAGAGAGAAAGCTATCGAAAGAATGTGAGTGAGAAAAATATAAAGAAATAATGGGGATAATCACATAAAAAGATAGAAAGACTTGGCACTACTGGTCTGAAGATGCCATACAAGGGAACGGGAATGGCAACGGCGGCTGCGAGAGGAGCCCGAAGTGACGGAAGCCCTACGCCAACGACGACGTGCCCATAGATTTACAAGAGATGCAAATGCTCGGTTCTGGAGTTTGGACATTCATGTCGTCACTATCCTAGCTAAAGCCTAGCAACAACAACCTAGAAGCAGCCAGATGAGACTTCAGTATCTTCCAGTTTCGCTGTTTCAAGCCTTGTGCGTCTCAGTGCGAACTTCGCCAGATTTTTTCATTGGGAAGAATACATTTATAAAAACGCGAAATGTAATTTGAGGTAAATCTAATTTATTTATTATTTTGTCATATGTTTTCTTAGCTGTCCACAACTGAAACTTCATTATGGCATATCACGGACTCTACTACAGGCCACATGTTAACTTTTGCCTGCTTAAATTAAAACTAAACTCAGCATACTATAAATGATACATTGGGCATGGCATCGTTTAAAAGGCTTCTCGCTAGGTTTAGTCATTGCAAGCAGACTAGTTGGCAGATTGAAACAGCTGTGTCTGCGGTGTATTGCGCACATGTGCGCAAGTACAGACAACTGAACAATAAGTACATGCGCCTCTCTCAGAACAGCCGGTTGTCTGTGTAGCTCACAAATAGCCAGCAGAAAAGCCAACAACGTGGTGATTTCCATGGAATGTGGAGGAGGTAAAACTGCCACGGGAAATATATCAAGAAGTAAAAAACGAAGGTAGTGTGAACAAAACAAAAAATTAAATAGAACTACCCTCAGTGGGAACTGCCAAAAATATGCATAGCGTTATATGGCAGTCAATGTAAAGCTTGCATTGTTGTTCATTATAAAAAAGAGGGCATATTAGGGACCTTTTTCTGTCACGCAAGAGTCACTGGGTTCCTTACACTAAGGCTGAGGAGATGACAGGAAAAAACTATGCTCTGTGAGGCACTCTTGATTTATTTGGATCACTCTTGATTCGCACTAATGTATTTTGATTCACACTAAAGTCTCTTGATTCATTTTTCACTCACACTTAAGTCTCTCGATTCACTCCTGATTCTCCTTAATGCATATAGATTCACCTTAAATTCATGTTAATTTGTACTCCCAATCATTTGGCATCATTATGTCTGTGTTTGATGTTACGAGACTTTGGATACCATTCGGCTCACGGCACTGCCAGACGTCAGATTTTTTTTTGTTTCGAAGCATGTGAGGTTTTCACCTTAATAACCGCCATGTATGTCATGTGATTTCCTTGCATTATCGCCCAATATTTTTTGGCCACAAATAGCATGCGCTCTAGGGGCATGACATGGCACTCTTGATGGGAAAGTAGCAAGTGCACAGTTTTAGAGTGCAGCTCTTGGGCATCCATTCCTGCGTTGAGTGGTGTCGCCGTTGGCATTGGCGTTGTTGGCGTAACCGATAGAGTGAACGAGTATGAAAGAGGGCAAACATGGAGTCTGTCGATATCCCGAGCCACTGACCTCTAGCCTCGCCTTCTTCCTCCATCACGCCCGCTGGCCCTTTGGTCGGAGCTCATGCGCATGCAGGGCTGGCATGTGCACTGTGGCTGGCTTCGCTTGTCTTAATGGGGCTTTCAGCGTTCTGCTTGGTTCACAACACTGGCAGTGCACAGAGTGGTGTGTGTAGCACTCGAACACAGGAAGTTTCTGTGGCAACATGCAACAATTGTTACACTGCTACAACTGCAGATAGCTAAATTTTCAAACACAGTTGGCATTGCCCCAACACGAAGCTGCGCTTCGTGTTGGGGCAGTATCAGAATCATTAGGCAGTATCAGAATCGTCGGTGAATTTTTTTGAACAAGGAAACGGAAGCAAGTCATTAGATGACTACCGTAAAATCCCGAGCAAGCGCCCCCCCTCCCTTTTTCTGGAGATTTGAAATATCCGCCCATGACCAAGCAAGGGCCCCCACTCCAAACCTTGTGGGATTATCTTTCTCCGTAGGGGGGCGCACTTGCTCGGGATTTTATGGCATTGTTGCTTGACAAAAGAGATGTTCCAAATGACCCTCATGCCTTAAAAGTGTCCCAGTTTGATCGAAAATTGTATACACATACACATCACATAAATTATCTTTACTGTGTTATGAACATTCTGTACATAAGTTATCTTTTTTACACATGTGCATTTACTGTTTCCACGTGTGGGTGTGGGGTCCAAGTTTGGTCTAAAGGTGCTTTCTGACTTTGCATGAAATTTTTTACTATCTCACCAAATAACGCTATGCATTGACAATATGACAGTCGCAGCATAAGCAGTGAGAGGGGCAAGGGAAGAGAACAGCGTGAGTTCCTCCAAGTGAAATCACTGTGAAGCAGCTTGAAAATTTTGCATATTATTTATTTTGAAACCACAATATCAAGGCCAAAGCTATACTTATTCAACTTGGTACCCAAACAAAGTGCCAGTACATCAGTGAGATATTGTGAATTTAAAAGTATTTTTTTCGCATTTGAGCCTAAGTACACAGAACCATCTTAAAAAGGTTGGGCCTGGTTTCTTTAGTATACAATGTAACCTGTCTTTATTGATAAAACAGTTCATTAAACCCCAGGAAATGGTGTCAAAATTTGTTTTGCAAGAATCTGGTGTGGTTCCTTCATCATCATCATATTTATTTCAGACAACCAGTATACATAGTTTCCTAGGGGATCGGCGTAAAGGCAAAGAAAGCCTGACAAAGCGCCGATCACCAGCATACACACATGAATAACCAGTCATACATGACATAACAAATGCGAACATAAGGTGCCATCAAACATCTCGTTTTTTCCACAAGTCAAGCAGTTAGACGCAAAAAATATGTACATAATTATGAATAACACACGTAATTCATAATTCACGTAACACACGTAATTCACAATAATTATGAATAAGAGAGCAACTTAAATACAACAATAACCAGGGAAAAAAAAGAAAAAAAGGGACTTGCAGCATATACAAGTTACATAACATAGGGAGAGGAAACTTCAGGGGCATTACCATCCATCTTTCATCATTTTAAGCTTCTTGTTGTATAAAGCATCCCCTTGCATTTAACGTGAGTGTTCAGGTACAGGGGACATGTTGACACAGCCTGTCTTTTGAATTTTCTGCAAGCATTGTAGTTTAAGCTGTATGCCACTTCAAAGTATCACATGTAAGCCAATGATAAACACTGTTGAGTTTGTTGCAGCTGTGTCTTGCTTTCTCTTCAGAAGAGAGTACGTACACGGAACAAGTGGTCAACTTCTTGTGGTCAGCTTCAAATTACGCCTTTCTGTTTCCTGACAAGAATTGTGTTCATAAGTTGCAACTCCTTTTATTCCTTTGCCTGGAGCTTTATGGGACCCAACTTTTAAAGTGTAGTTCAAAATAAAAATTCAGGGCAGTCTCATTAAATATAATGTCAAGGAACTGGAAAGATATGTTTTGATTGACTGGAGTTTAATTTACCGAGAAAGAGGTGCAGCACCATCTGTCAGTCACCCTTTTAACATTTAATTTTGTTAGATATGTCTAGCATAAATTGAATGCACCAGTTAGTCTGTTCTGTGGTGTTGGGTGTGGTTACCAGCCATTCAAGTTTCAGGTTTATTCAACAACGATGTTAGTTGACGGCAAAGTGTGTACAAGATTGGTAATACACAAGGAGCATTCGAAGGAATAAACTTCGCAATCAGTTTCAAGATGGCAGCTGTGATGTGCTGAATCCCAGCACAGTGTGTTTCTTCAGTACGCTGTTACCTCAGTATTTCCCTGCGTAAATACTGACATAACAGCGTGAAACTAGGTGTCGATGAAGGATGGACGAAGATGACCATTGACGAAGCAGCGCTTGCACTTGTCTGTCATTTGTTCATGTCTGGTTTCACACCGATGCCTCAGTATCGGGAGCTTCCAATTAGCCCGATCTAAAACGTTGTGCAGGAAGAGCATTTGTCACTGACGATTAAAGATGGCCTCTTGGAGAGAAGACAAGTGGTACGAGAATGTATTTCAGATCGTCCCTCTTTTGGAGAAAAAAAATCTGCTGGAGCTTGCTTGTGTGGTTCTATTTACAGAGAATTTCAAAAGCTTGTGCACTCATTAACAGAAAATGTCTTTTTTTCTTTTTTTTGCACTACCCGATTGCAATACCAATCAGTAAGACGACCATCGATTGATTACGTTTAAGCAGTTGTCTCTTTTAAGCAATTTTCGTTTGCTGAAATTACACTGTAGTTGTGATGTACTACTAGGAACAAAAAAAGAAAAACAGCTGTGTTGCCAAGAAAAAAAAAAACATGGCTGCTCCCCCTTTCATAGGAATCGGTATAACACGAAAGTGAAACGTGTCTTCACAGGGGTAGCTGAGCCACAAGGGCGAAAGAATGAATGCTGTAGCAACAAATTGTAGTGTCACGCGAAGAACAGCAAGTAGCTCGAAACTTGCAGTGCGCTCTAAAGCAGAAAGGACACACGAAAACAACATATAAAGGATGAGCGCGAGCTAACAACTGATAGAATTGTTACTTCTTTGTGTGAGCAGTGCGCTCCTTTCGGAAACGCAGCCGCTGCAGCGAGCGAAGTGACCTTCGTGCTCTCTAACGTCAACGGAAACTTGCAGTGAAAGCTCAAGACGTACAAACCTACACCAGGGGGTGTCTCTCGCGTGCGCGAGAGACGCCCCCTGTAGAGGCGCTCTCGCATGGCAATGCGCGGGGCGACGACCTTTAAAGCGCGCCCTGCGCGTTCTTCGCGCCATCTCGCTACTGATGACAAGAACACGCTCAAGCCACCGAGCTGTGAGCACCGCTAACGGTAACTGGTGTATATAAATAGCTCGGCATTAAAAGTGAAGAATGTACGCTGTGTGGCCGAGTGATTCGCGCTGCGGAGCGAGGAGTCGTAGGTTCGACTCCCGGCAACGGAACTTTTTATTCATCTTTTTTTTCTTTGCCACCTGTTAGTGTATATTTTACGTCATATCCGTGATGGAAATACGTGAGTGGAGCCGTGGTGGACCCCGGCATAAGACACTTTGGTGTTAAAAAAAAGCTTGTTGAAGATCTGTGCTTTGCTTGGACCTGTTGTTACCCTCTTTCTCGCAGCCATAATGCAGCTGCTGTGCTGTGACTGGCTTTTCCTGGCTTCCAAGTCGTCTCCTAATAGTCTCACGTGCCAAGCTCTCTGGGGACCTGCTGCCATTCCGGTGGCTCGCTGCAAAAGCAGCAAAATCTGCGAAAAAGACAGAAATTGGATTCTAACATGTCTGCAGATCCAGATGTGGTTGGACACGTGCAACCTCTTCCTTCTGCGATGCGTCAGATGAAGGCTGCTGTGCTCGGCATGTGGACGCACAGGCAGCAAAGCTTCTTGGTTGTTTTGTGCCTGTCGTGCCGTGCAGTGACATGGCGAACACTCAGTCAAGCCTGAATGGCATGCGTGTGGCGTATGCATACACCCTCCTTGTGCAGTTCCAGGGCCCTGCCAGACAGATGTGTATGGCAGCAGGTGCCATGTTTTGGCAATGACCATCTTGGTTGACAGCCCCTCTGAACTTTCGAAATATTGCAACTTCGTTTGTGCTTTCTGTTCGTTTCTGTTGTTGCCTATCTCGCTGCAAGCTTTATTTGTACATGTTTGTGCATATGTGTGTGTGTGCTACTGTACGACTTATCGTTTTTGTTTTGTGCATAGTAGCTTGTAAATGTAAAACAAAATAATAGAAAAGGCAAGTGTTACTTGCACGTGCTTATTTGTTTGTATACTTTACCAAAAGCAGACTATATTACTGTGCTTGGAGCTTTAAATGAGGTGCCCGCAGCAACAATTTTATGTGTTCAAAATTTGCTGTGGCATAAGCCCTTCCAAATGGGCAACGTGAGCTTCTACTTTTTCCTGTCATGGAATCATCGTTGTGAGCTCCTTGACTGCGGTGTTCATCTGTGGACTGCCTTGTTGGCTGCACTGCAAACTTGTTCAACAGCGTCATTGAACAGTGCGAGGTTCTCTCTGCTGATTGCCAGACTGTTGCCAAACAGGTGTGTGCCTGCTGCAAAAGCGAGTTTATTGTACAGCTGCATCAGCACTGCTGCAGTCAGTGTAGAGTCTCTCTCTTCTCAGCCAAAACACTGCTACAGCGTTGTTCCAGATAAACAAACAAAACGTTAACTATGGTGCTCTGAAATAGTGTCTCACAATTGCGCATCTTATGAAACGCCCAGAAGAATCCTCGTGGCAGGCGTGCTTAAATTCTTATTTTTGTAAGCGCTTTCTGCAATAACAGATTTCAGAATCGTGAACCTCTTACATGCATGCTGATGGTATGAAAGATGTCTGCTGGACCTCCCTTTTTTTTTCTTTGGCTCTACCGGTTCTCCGCCTTGATAGTGCCATCAGGGGTTGAATGTCTTCTCGGAAGGGGTGCTGTGTGGTCGTTTGCATCTCGCCCGGCATCTTTGATGGCAGCCAACGACAAACGTAACAGGTGGCCACGGTGTATTCTGTACCGAGCCGAAAGCTGTTACTCCAACCCAGGCCAGTTGGTGTGCAGACATCGACCTGAAAAAAAAAATCATCATCAAGTGAAGGTGCCTTATTGTAAACTGGCAGTCTTGCTTCAGTCTAAAACAGGGGCAGCCAAACGAATGCAGCTGTGTCACTGCTTATGCAGGCTAATAACAAAGCAGTCTTTGCTCGACTACAGACGTGCATCATCTCTCTTTGTCTGTTTCGCTTTTTTTTTTTACGTTGTTTCACACAATGCCTGCATATCAATAGCAAGCATGCAGTTACTGTCTTCTTCAGCCTGGTGGATCACTCTCATGGCTTTGAACCCGTGTTTCACATCTTGCCAGCTCTGTTCTCGGTGCCTAGCTTCCAGTCTCCTGCTGCACGTTAAGATGTTAGTGCTTACGTGTATGTGTTCTCGACACAGGAACGTTAGTGCTGCAGCACTGCAAAAACTGTGCTCGCTAATCCTGTACGTGTCAGCCGAACTCCAATTTAACTTTTATACTGCAATGCTCTCTGTGGACGTTTGTGGGAAAGATGTCACAGTTGCACAAGAGTAGTATTTGCGCAGAGTCCTTTTACTTATGCTTTCGCTGGCGTGATGTATCTATTTTTCTGCGTTCTTAGCACTTTCACGTAACGAGGCATATCCAGTGAACAGTTTTAAACATGTTTTGTTTGCCCTAAGGCCTTCTGAATGAAGTCTGAAATTTTGTGCCATCAGCACGATTCTTTTTCTTTTTTTTTTGGATTTGTGTGTTCCATTCGTGTTTACAAAAACAGCCATGTAACCCAGTCTGACCTTGCACGTTGAATTTGCAAGGAAAATGCGTTGAAACGAGCTGCACACAGCCTAGACTGACTGTTTGGAGAATGTGCACCAGACAGTGGTGCCAAATAGATGGTGTCGTGCCACACAATTTGTTCCCTGTGGCAGAGAAAACACTTTTTTGCGGCAGATCAACTCTTTCACCCTTGAAGAACAAGTGTTAGTGCCTTATCTCACTGTGTCCAGTGCGTACTACTCAACAAAGAAATTGTAACAGAATCGAGAATCACTGCGCACTATTTGACCTGAGAGCCCCAAGGTTTTCAATGAGGAGTCTGTTTCTACTGTATCTAATCTGATTGAAGGTGTTGTGTTTTGCATGCGTGATGTCTTGAAAGCTGTAGTTTTTCTTGTGATCCTCTGATGTTTATAATGTTTACTTCAATCTAAGAAAACCTTCAGTTCTTAATGAGCAACTTGGTGAGAAGCCTGTAATATCTGGTGCCCATTGCAGCATGGTTCAATTCTGTGGCGGTGTGAATTGATTCAAAGGCACTGTATTGGATCGTTTTGTTGAGCCATGACAGTTGTGTTCTTCCGGTTTATGCAAGCAGAATTGGGGAAATTCGGCTAGCTTGCACTATTCCGTGTGAATTTTGTTCATCCCGCGCACACATCCGTGCACCCATGATTTGGCAGCCATCTCTCTTTGGAAAGATATGACGTTGTGAGAAAGAGCCTATAGGCACTAAGAGAATGGCATATTCTTTCTTTTTTTTGTCAGCAGGGCTGTACACTGCATGAAGTTGAATTGTACGGTGCATCTGGCAAACTGAGGTCATTTCTGTAAGCTGCAGGTTTTTAAGTTTCACCGGCTATACCTGAAATGAACACACGCAACGTAGGTAGGGCCTGGCGCATTTATCTTAGCCTATAGAAGAAGCATTGCTTGAACTAGTTGAGTTTTTATTGCTGCTCAAGGAAGGTAACTGGTCTCCATTGGTTACTTCAGCAAGAGTCAGAACTGGCAATGTTTGGAAATGTTGACTGTTGCATCAGGTGAGAGAAAAGCTGCTCAGTATCTTGCAGAGGGACCAGTGGATGCATTTGTAGATTGTGGAACATGTCAAGGTCTAGAAATGCCTACTTTTTCTGCGGAGAATAGCATCTAAGTGCTATCATCTTGAGTGCAACATCGTCTGCACTGCTATCTCCAAAAGGGCATTCGAATACAAGGTAGTGGCATAGAACACTCCCGTAGCGATAACTCGCATTGCCGAAATATGTTCTCAGTAAGTTGAGCAATGTCATTGTCAATGGAACTATTTTACTGAATTCCATTTCACCGGAACAGAAGAGAGACATTTGCTAATGGAGTGACTCAGATTTTATAGAAATGTCTTGAATGAGTTGTGCATCTTGTTCTTTTTTTTTGTTCTTCCTGTTCTTAAGTCATGTTGCAGCTTTCCGTTGTTAATGTACGTCGTTTGTTGGGGAATTCCGGGCAACTGCAGACAAATCTGTGCAGCTCTTGCATGAGCAAGGTTGCCATCCAGTGCCAAGAAGCGGAGCACTATTCCGGCACTTTTACGATGGGTGTGTCTGGGTTGGTTGTTAGTGGCACACTGCTAGTCTTGGAAGAATTGCCAGAATCTCTCTTGCAGTCTTTAATGGTATAAGGGAGAGTCTAGTGATGAGTGTGTCGCAAGGAGTGTTTAAAGAATGGCTTTGTGGTCAGCATATCTGTGAATAAGCAGTGCTTGACTGTTGTGTGGTTAGTTAGTTTTAGCACGCAGTGTTGCTCCTCCGCTGCAGATTTTCCAGGAAAAAAAAGCTGCTTGATGACAATGCTGGACATTTCAGATATGTCGGCAGTGCTAGTTGGGGGAAACATTGCTGTGCATAACGGTATGAGTGATGTTGGAGTGTTGTAAGTTATGCAAAGGACAGGGTTACTGAACACTTGTACAGTGCGGTGGGTCACTGAAGACTTGTATAGCGCAGTTGCCATATCAATATTTCTTTTATCGTATTCTGGTTGATGTGCAAGTGTGTCATTGCGGGATATTGTAAGTATCAAGTGCTCGTGGTTATGAAGGATCCTTCTTGACAGGTGTGAGAGCAAGGTTTGATGTGAAAGAGTGCCCGTCTCGAGCTTTTCACTGTGCCAGGAGTACTTAGTTTTGCCTGCACTGGCCTCTGAAACAGCTCTGCTTCAACAACAGAAGCAAATTTCACCCACAGGGAACTATCATACAGTGCTATATGAACACTAGGCATGCTGTGTGCATTATGCTGCATCAGTTGCTGAATGGTGTACACTAATTTCTGCCAGCCTTCTGCTTGGCTCTCTGCCAAACTAATACTTTCAAAATTATATCGCCTTGTAGTGACTCGAATGATTATGTTGTGTCACCCACAAAGCACATCCATTGCTGGACCGAAAAGACGAAACAAAGACCTGATACGTCATTTGTTCTTCCCCAATTTTTTAGCTGTTGTCATTTGCAGCTGTTTTGACAGCAAAACGTAAGTTAGGGTCATTACAGCTATATGTTAACAGGAAAGCATAAATTGTCTAAATATTCAGGTATGTGTACAGGAAAAAAGTCCATGTGTAGAAATCCTACACCGTTTTGGTGCAACCGTGGCAGTGAACTTGTTTGTTCACGTTTTGAGTGTGAAGAAGGCCAGGGCATGTAGTCATAACGGAAACGTCATTTTTGATCTAGAGGGATGCTGGGTGGTATCAGAAAGAAAACCGGTGACTGCTTTATTGCCCAATTTGTTGTTTTCAGTTTGCACTTGACGTGCATTTACCTCTGTTATTGATATGATGAACAAAGCAGAGTATTACAGTACTGCCATGCACCTAGAGCATAATTGCACTTGACCAAGCTTGCCAGCGATGGAAGTATTGGAAATATCCACAGGCTGTGTGAACATGTTTTCTTCCTGTAGGATTGTGGACGATCAGCCTCATTGTGCTCAGCGTAGTTCCCTTCTGTTGCAAGATGCTTTTGCAGGAGAGTGTTGCAATAAGCTTTGCATGTGCACATACATGGCCAACTTTTGCTAGTGCTGTACAGAAAAGAGGGCGGCTCGTCAGTTAGTTTAGAATGTGCTTTAGAAAGACTTGGGATTAAGTTGCCATCTGAGGTGGCCACAAGATGCTGCACAAATTTCCTGAACATGAGGCCTGACTTTTGGCCCTTCCTGCACAATGTTTTCCTTTTTTTTATGTGTTAGCTGTGAACAGAAAGACAGCCTCGCATGAGAAATGTATACAGTGAGCATGTGCATCTTTTGCCCCAGTTTTTAATATATTTTGAGTGTAATTTGTTGTAGCGTACGTATTACCGAGTTCTTGTTTTCCGTTTTACATTTGTATTAGAGCCAAGCTTCTAAAGTGTTTCTATATACATTTCTTGTTTTGAAAATCTCTCTGACCTGCTTTCACATGTGTTCTGTATTTCTTTTCTTTTGTATTGTTACAGATGCTGAGATGCGCGTTAGGTTGCAATGTGTTATTGAAATAAACATGGATAATCCGAGACATGTAATCTGTGATTCCTATTCCACATTTGCTGCTTTAATTTGCTGCCAGTAACTAGCCTAGTTGCTGCAGTGTCTTGTTTTGAGTACAAGATGGCAAATTTTGCTGGGAACCGCATTTGGACAAAAGAGGGGGCAACAGGGATGGTAATGTGCATACACCTGTGCCATTCAGGTGCGAGAAATGGCTTTGACTGCTCAATGCCTTCGAGGGTACACTGATGAGAAACACTGGTTGTAGGTTCGGTCCCCACCGGCGGCCAGTTGTCTTTTCATCCACTTTGATTACTTAACATTTACATCATTAATTCTATGCTACAGTTAAAGAATGCAATTAATCTCCGGTATACTTTCCTTGGCTTCATCGTCTGTTGGTTTCGTTGGTGTCATTAGGAAAAAAAACTAGCCCTTGACCCATTCCCCTTGTTCCGTTTAATCAATTTATATAGATGAAGTACTCTTCCGGGACTTTTTTTGTTATATTTGTGGAAAAGGTTGATCATTAGGAGGAAAAATGATTGCTAAACTTGGTGCCGCTACCTCAATGTCATATTTCAAAGTGTGCTTTTGTACTTGTGCATCGTTGGCTCATTGTTCATGAAAACTGCCTAGTTCAGTCTTTTGCTCCTTTGGAATGCAATGTGAGCTGCCTCAGATAATGCAGCGGTAGTGAGGTGACGCCGTCAAAACCTCGAGGCAAGCTGGTATGGGAACTTCGAGGCACCACTGCTGTCTTTCTTCTCTCTGCCAGTGGTGGGAAACCTGCGCAAATTGCGCCAATCTGCGCCAACTGGAAATTACTGCTCCAGACTGCTCCAAAAGGGTCTTTCTTTGCCTAATTTGCGCCATTGCTGCGCCGCAACATGGTTTTGTAGCCAAAATAATGTTCCGCGGACAGCGCGCTTCGTGAGCAGAAGTACGTCATGGTGTGCCATCTTGTACGTTTGCGCTGCTGCATTTGTTAATGGGGCCACTAGAGCCCCAGACATTGTGACAGCCGCAACCACGCTGCAACGTTAGCTTTCTGCAAGCGATGCGCAGCATGTCCTGGCCGTGGATGGAGGTGAGTTTGGGTTGTCGCCTAATAAAAAAAGTGCATTATGGTTACAACAGCGCTACGCTTGCTGTGCCGTGTGCGTGTGTTTATCGTAATAGCGTCAATGCAGCAAGGTTATAGTTTTTAAATTTTAACTTTAGCAACTTTGGACTATAGGTGGCTGGAGAGTTTTGTTATTTTTCGTATGAATTTTCACCCAGCCAGACAGATAATGTGTTCACATTTAAAAGGTTTCTAGCACGACCCGCAACGCTCAGCTCCGCAACAGCGAGCTGCTTTCGTTTCTACAAAGCGGTGCGCGCATGAACGCGGTCCCGCACAAACAACGAGGCAGCAGCGATCGGCGGCTAAAAGCGTGCAGTAGGCTTAAAGTAGCGTTACGCGACACGCGTGCTCGAGAACGCAGCTGAAGATGCTTATTGCGATGAGGTTGTCATCGGTAAGTCATACCGGCGCGTTCGTCGGTGGCCATCACCTCGCATTTGTTCTTTCTCTATGCGTACCCGCAAATGCATAGCGTGGGACTCTCCAGCTCCGTCGATGCGGTAGGCCGATAAGTAGTCGCAGCGTCAACTGATTTCGCTCGCTCAAACCACTGCTGAGAGCAGCATGATCGCGGCGCGTGAATGCATTAGGCACGTGTTTTTTTTTTTTTATTTATTTCGCGGGCTTTTCTTGCAGCTTGACAAATATGGTACACGTGAAGCTTTCTGTATTGCAAATGATGCAGTGAGAGTTTCTGAAGACGCTCATCGAACTTTGCAAATTCCATTTCTTGCCCCAAGTCAATATTTAGCAATTTAGTTTAATTATCCCAATTAACAAACTAATTACAAAAACAAAAATTGTCTGTAGTGCACAGGGTGGCGGTCAACAATACGCAACCTGATTTCACTCGCCTGCCTCTAATATTGCATTTTTAGCCCCTTGGCACAAGTTAGCTGGGACACCCAGTATATTTGTGCGTTGCTATGAACAGTTTTCATTCTGCAGCCAGCATGTTGGTGCAATATCCTTCACTATTTTGTGTCACCGCTTCCGTACATAATCCTACTTTTGTTTACTTTTGTGCTTATTTTGTGGGCTTCCTGCCTATGTAGAAATAATTACGTAAACTGAGGGAACTTTAAACTAAAAGCTATATTTTCTTCTTCTGTGTGCTTTATGGAAAGCCCGTGCCTGCTCCAAACACAGGGGTGGCTGCTCCAAAAGCAGATTTTGCCTGCTCCAATGGCTGCTCCAAAATGCTGGAAGGCATTCCCACCACTGCTCTGCATATTTGAACTGTAAAAGTAAGTTTTGTTTATATTCCAGAAGCGTCTTCTAATACAACCACTTTATTTTTCCTTTCTGGTGTCGCTTTAATTTGCAGTACTATTTGCACTGGAACCATAATCCCACAAATAATACGCCTAGTATTGTTATTAGCGGCATTTCTAAACCTATTTTTTGCTTAAAGGGGCCCTGCAGCACTTTTCCAAGTAACCATCAAATGGCTTCATTAAAGAAGTTTATTGCCTCACGAATCGACCGCTGCAAAAATTGTTAGAATCCGTCAGGTACGAGCAGAGTTACAGATATTTGTCGCACGCCGTAATGGCTTTCTCTCTTCTCTCGTCCCGACGAGCGCGCTGGAAGCTAAGCAAGGAAGGATGGCACGGGGGAAAGAAGTTACGTCACGCGCACGTCATGACCTTGATCACTTTTTCTTTGTTTCTTCAAGTGCGCGGCTTACATTCAGTGTGATCGCGGGCGCGTGCACGTGGCGACCTCGCGCGGCGGCCCCGGCAACTACGCAGCTCGCAATGCTCAATTCAGCCAATGGCCGTGAATGTGGATATATGGCATGGTCACTTGGGTATATGGCATCACTTGTAGAAAGAAGAGGAAACGATTACCAGCTGACTTTGAGAATTGAAACTTCCAGGCCGCGCGCTGCACTGTAATGTTTTTCCCGTGCGTTCTCAGGTGCCTCTTTTTCTGACCGTGGTGAAAAAGTGTTGCGGGGTCCTTATAATAGTTTTAGTGATACAACTCTAGGGACGGGCGAATGCTCGGGCACTTTCAATATTCAACGAATATTACAGTGTTGGAATTCGCTTTGACACAAATTTAGATTATTCGAAATAATTTTTTTCTAAGTTGAAAAGCGTGTTATATGGGCTTTATGTGCCAAGTATAGTAGGTAGTAGTTAAAACTAGGGGTATGCGAATAGTGAAATTTCATCTCGAATCGAATAGTGCCGAATAGTGGCCAAAATTTCAAATATCGAATCGAATATCGAATAGAAAATATTTTATTGAAAATTGAAAGAAGAACAAAGAAATAAAATCTGCTCATGTCCTCGAGCACATAACGCGGTGAGTGAATGCTACCGAAAGGCTACAAATTTTCACGCAGAAACGCAAGCTGTTCCACTTGACCTGGCTTCAGGCTATCCCGCCGTGATGTTAATGTGTTTCCTGCTGTTGAAAACACGCGCCCACTGGGCGCCTCAGTAGTAGGGCTGGCAAGGTATCGAAATGCAATTTTGGCGATACCTGGATCAAGTGCAGCTCCATGCTCTTTCCACTATTTCAGAGGATCATCCTTTCTTGCGATCAGAGGCTCATTGCAATATTTTTGAACCTCTTGACTGTAAGGGTGGAGCTCAGTGTGCCGTTTATTTTTTGAAGCTGGCAGTTGGGCAGTCTCCCAGATTGTTCCCTGGCCTTCTTTGCTCCAGCCGGGACGTGCGGAAATGGCAATCTCGTTTAAATAAACATACGCTGGGTTTTGAACCAGGATATCGGTGAAAGTTTTAAAGAATTAGGCCTACTGCTGTAACGACGTTAGCGCTAATTTTAGCCACCCCACCCTAATCAAGTTGCACCAATGGCCTTTGTCGCGTTTTAGATATTCGTCCTGTCGAATTATTCGAAACTTCGAATACAGCTATTCGGAAGTCTGATCGAATTATTCGATTAAGTATTAATCGATTCGAATTCGAAACTCGAATATTCGCACACCCCTATTTAAAACGCAATGTATTGTACCAGTTATGACCATTAATCTTGCTACTATTCGAAGATGCTTCCAGTTCACTTCGAACCAAAAAAGTGACATTCACACATTAGTTGGGTCCTGACAAAGTGCTCATTTTTTTTAACAATATGATATATACTATTCGATTCGAAATTATTCGACCAAATCGCTATTCGCTTCAAATACGCTTCGAACCTCAAAATATACTTCTTGAGTTAGTCTGAGTAAGTTCCACCTTTTATTGCCGACCTATGGAAGAAACTACTCATATTCAGCGTTACTATCGGCCTTATATCTGCTTACGTTTATACTCAGTTCTATTCACACATATCTCGACGCTAGCGTTCACGCGCCACCTCGTTATTTATTGACCAGAGGCAGTGGCGTAGCCAGGGGGTGGCAAACCGGGCACTCCCCCCCCCCAGCCCCCTTCCCGAATTTTTTTTTCTGCCATGGGATACAGGGAAGAAAATGGCACTCGACCACATCTGCCTGCCCGGCTCCCACTCATATCAAGGACAGACGTGCTACCCCCGAAACAAATTCTGCCTACGCCCCTGATCAGCGGCGTCAGTTTGGGGGGGGGGGCAGGCCCGTATAGCCAGGCGTCCTGGTGTTTTACCGAAAAACAAATAGAGAAAATATGTGTTTTTCTCAAATATTCGAGGCTTCGAGCAAGTGCCCCCCCCCCCCCAAAAAAAGTCCTGGCTACGGGAGTAGGGGGGGGGTGCCCATGATGTTCTCTCGAAAACTTTTGATAAAAGTTCTTGATTAAAATACCTCGTGTGAGTCGCGTATTTCATAAAAATGTCCTTACTGGATTGCAACTACTGATAACTCATATTGAAGGTACGAGATCAAAAGGCGTATCGTAGAGGTACGGTCAAGGAGGTTAAGATATTTAAACCTCCTGAGGTACGGTCGCTACATACATTTTTTTTATGCAGCAGCCGTGGTATAGAGCACCGATTATGTGAGATATTGGTGTTAAAGAGCATAGACACCATGATCGAGAAAGCTTTTACGCTGAAGGACTCATGAGTCGACTCACTCAGGCTCACTCAGACTATGGTAAAGCCGCGAGTTTGAGTCTGTTGAGTCCGCCTGAGTAATATGTTGTTGAGTTTGAGTCCGAGTGAGTCCGATTCAGGAAAATTTTGGTGAGTATGAGTCCGAGCAAAATATATTTCTTGAGTGAGTCTGAGTCGAGCTTCAATTTTTTTGCCGACCTATTTTGTACCCGAAATCATATTACGACCTAACAGATTATCGAAGCCTATCTGTAAGGAAGCGTTCGCGCAACCTCACCATAATCACTTAAACAGCTCAAAAGGAACATCTAACTGAAGGATTTAATGGCACGAGCAGCGAGTGACGCTCTTCTTTCTTACAGCGACTTCCGGTCGCCACCAGAAATCCGGTTTGTGCGAAATTAAAATAGAATATATATATATATATATATATATATATATATATATATTATATATATATATATATATATATATATTTCGAGGTCATAAATAATTAAAAATAAAAACTGTACGAAATCGATGGTTCTACTGAATGGGTGATAGATACGAGATCAAAGCATAACTTCAGTTACATAAGTAAACATTGAATAGAAAATAATTAGAAGTCACTGACTAGAAATATATGTTATATTCTCTCTTTCATTTTTTGTGGACCAGCGGCAAGTAGTGAGGTTTGAGGTGTTGCCCGCGAACAACTTGTATATACAAGTTGTTCGCGGGCAACACCTCAAACCTCACTACTTGCCGCTGGTCCACAAAAAATGAAGGAGAGAATATAACATATATTTCTAACAAGTTGTGTCTCTAGTGATTGAGTCCGAAGACCACTGGCTCTTGCCGCCGTCCGGGTTCGGTCGACCAGGGCTTGTGTAAAAGGGAACGTGGGCGCCAGACACCAGCGTATATGCCACACAAACTGAGCTCGATTCGCTCGTCGCGTTCGCTATCGAAGTGGACGATGAAGCGGCCGACCAATAACACAGACTTAATGCGAATCAAATCGTCTTATTCGACCCAATCAACCGCTAATAATTTTTAAATTGTCATAATGACATAATCATTTGGCCATTTGGGAGGTTTATGCAACACGGTCCTAATGTAAAAGTGGAATTCATTAAAAAAAAAACGTTCATTCTAATTGATACTGTAACGTCTATTAGCACTTAAAAATTCAGACTTTATCATCCGCCCAACTCTTGGCCGATCCCCCCGAGTGGGCAGGTGCCAATCATCCAAGGAGAATCATATCATCATCATCACAAGGAAACCAGAAAGTTATCCCTAGGAGTACACCAGGCGAGATGCGAGTGCCAATATATTCTGGACACCGAAGCCTCCAGCTTTTGCTACAAGGAAAGCTTTTCTGCGCGCCTGCCCTAATTTAATCTAATCGAGCCGCCCTCGGTTGATTATATTGATGCGCTGCTCAGCTCGGGGACGCGGATTTGGTAATCAGTGAGCCTCATTTTCACAGTGGCGCTGTTTAAGCTCCACTGTGAAAACTCGGTGGGGGGTTCAACCATACCTTATGTACGTTCGTGCGTGCGTTTGTATGTGTGCCTGTGCATATATGAAAGCAAAATTGAAAATTTTCGAGTGGGGGAGGTTGAATCCCCCACCCCTGGCTACGCCCCTGCTCTCTTCATCCAATTTCTTCACAATTCCAATTTTTGCTTTGCGATTTGTCCGGCGTAGGATGCAATAATTTGAATGGGTGAGAGGAGTACAAAGAGAGAGAACAAAAGAAATAGATAGAAAGAGAGAAAAACAAAGAAAACATACAAATACAGTGGAAGAAGTAGACTGAGAGAAAGGGATAGAAAGACAGAGAGTAAGGCAGAAAGAGAAACAAAGAAAGATCGAGAGAAAAAGAAATAGAGAAAGAGATAGAAAGAAATTAGAAGCGAGGAATAGAGAGACAGAGAGAGAAAGAAAGAGAAAAAAAAAGATAGAGCGAGAAGGACAGAAATTGATAGAGAAGAAAGAGACAAAAAAGAGATAGAACAACAGAGAGAACCAGAAAGAGAGAAAGAAGGAGAGGATGAACTAAATAGAAAAGTAAAGAGAAACAAGCAAGGCCGCCCAGCTCCACTGTTGGTTCCAGGCTTGCGCCGGCAAGCTGCGCAAATTTTAACACGAAAGTGTTTTATGCCGGGGTCCACCACGGCTCCACTGACGCATTTCCGTCACGGATATGACGTTGTAAAGTATAAAGACTAATATAAAGACTAATATAAAGGCAAAGAAAAAACTATAAGAAGAAGTTCCGTCACCGGCAGTCGAACTTACGACCTCTCTCGATCGGCAGCGCGAAACGACTCCGCCACAGACGGCGTGTTCTTTGCTACGCTAACGGCGAGCTATTTATGTACACCATTTGCCGGTGGCGGTACTCAGAGATCGGCGGTACAGCGTGTTTTCGTTATCACTAACGAGATGGCGTGAAGGGCTCGAAGAGCGCGCTTTAAAAGTCGTCCCCCACGCGGATTAGCGCGCGCCTCGACAGGGCGTGGTCGCTCGTGCGGGCGCTTATCTCGTGAATCTCGGTGGTTTGTACGTCTTGCGCTCTGCCTGCAAGTTTCCGTTGAGAGCACGAAGGTCACCTCGCTCAATGCAGCGGCCGCTTTTGCGAAGGAGCGCGCTGCTCACACAGAAATAAGTTACAACTGTGACAGTTCGCGCTCATCCTGTGTATGTTCGTTCCGCGCGTCTTTTCTGCTTGAGCAGCGCATGGCAAGTTTCGGGCGGTTTGCCGTTCTTCGCGTAACATTCAATTTGATGCTGTAGCATTCATTCCTTCGCGCTTGGGGGCGAAAGAATGCACAACAAACGCTCAACTCCGTCTGTAAAGACACGTTTTCACTTTCGTGTTATACCGAGTCCTATGACAGAGGGATCAGCCATGTTTCTTTTTAAATTAAAGTTGTTTCTCGCTCCCGGTTACCGGAACCGGCGATCCGCAATTTCCGATCGGAGCGAAAGTGCAAGGCCACCCTTTACGCACGTTGAGGTATTCCAACTGGCGCGAAATGTTGGAGTCGCTACACGTAGTGTATGGACTTAGGGCACGACTACACGAGCTATACGGCAAAACCCGCTCCCGCACGTGGCGGGACACCTGCCGCCCGCAAAGGGAGGAGGAAAAACCGGAAAAAACGGCCATCGTCGCACCACGGGGGGTACCGGATTTTTTTCCTCCTCCGATTTGCGGGCGGCAGGTGAACCCTCCACGTGCGGAGCGGGTGTGTCGGATAGCCAATGTAATAGTCCCCCTTACGCCCGTACATATATGCGGCGTGCGTCATATTCGCATCGGTTGCGCATGCAAAACACCACAAGTCAAGTTTTCTAGCAACACAATCTAATCATCCCGGTCTTCGATACTTCAATTTGTCCCCTCTGAAAGGTTAGGTGAACGTAGTGGAAGAGGTTTTCATCCAAATTATCCAGATCGAGAAAAGAAACTGGGCTAAACTTCTCGGTAATCATAAGCACATCAGTTTCTTCCATTTTAGAAACACTTAAAAAAATTCATTTACTTATTCAGAATTAGGTTTGTATAAAAATCAGTCAATTTATGGATAAGTTTCTATATGAATGAACGCCTGATCAACATTCACACAACGGTCGTGCTGCGTGAAAACCTCCTGAACAAAACAACCTAATATAAGCACTTCTACTCCGTTTCACGTTTGAGCGGTCGTCTTGCTGCTGTGCCGTTGTTCCTTGGAGGTGAATTCAAAGATATACAGTTGCGAAGAGCAAGAGGCTGCTCCAAAACAAGGGCGGTTTTGGAAGCGCACGTCCGAATAAAAAATATTCTAATTTTCTGTTGTAGATGAAAAATGAAGGAATAGTGTCGGAGTGAGAAAAGAAGCTCGACCGAGAGCGCAGCGCGGCATTTTGATTTCGACGTTTTGTACGCCGAGCCGCATCATGCGACGAAGATCTGCACAAAATTCTTGCGCCGGTCGCGGACTATTGGCGACACCATGCAATTTTCATTCAATAATGTATGGCGCCGAGGAAAGATAGTTTATGTAGTTAGTTTTATCGCATAGCATTGCGACATCGTTCAAACGCTGTTATTTAGGCTTTGAACGCGATAGCGTTAGAGAGCTCGTGTCGCAGAAATTTTGGTGTCGGCGTCGGTGTCGGCGTCGCTGGTTGTGAGCGAAAAATCGGCCTTGTCCGTCAGCGAAAATTCGAGATAGGTGCAAATGATTGAGTAGTAAAAAATGTTCGGTCCAAGTGATAATCTAACCCAGGCCTTCTGCGTGGCAAGCAGGTGTTCTACCACAGGGCTACGCCAGTGCTTGAAACTGCTTCGTTAAAAACCGTTAAGTATATTGCCACGCCCACTTCTTGTCTTGTTTTGATGTATTCGGGTTTGACCGGCAGAGACGGTTATCAACGCTCGACGCTGTCCGCGAAGTAGTGTTCTAGAAGCGTCGCGATTGTAGTAGATCGGTTTGTTAAGATTGCGCCCCGCACGCGAATGTTCCAGCTTTGTCTCGAGATTACGCCGCCACCAGCGATATTGCTGGAAAGTTCGATAGCGCCTGTATAAAAGCCGACGCGCGTGACCGCTTGTCAGTTGATCGACGGACGACGCCCTGTTCGCCGCTATCATTGTACAGCGTGCATTGCTGTAGTTCTAGTTCTCATTTTCCGGCCACAAGTTCGGCCAAATAAACAGTTTCATCCTACAAACGCCGACTGCTGTCTTCGTCGACGTCACGACCACGTGACAATATGTCATGTAGTGGAGGGGTCTCCTCAACGCATGCAATATTGCGTGGCAGAATTTTAGAATCGCACCAGGCGTCAAAACATGTCAATTGCGCAACGCGTGGGTGACTTAAAGCTACCCACCATTACAAAATGTGCAGCTGCGCGCACGTACGCGTGGCACATTACGGACGCGTAGTGGGTACATCACCAATTTGCAAAAGGAAGAATTATGGCGTAGTGGGCACTTCGCAGCTGTATTTGCATTAGGTATTCTTAGGATAGTTTGTTTGAAACGGCCAATGTTAAGCGCACAAGCGTTCCTTTCCTTGCGGCACGGTTGAAGGCGATGCGCCCAGTGCCCGATTACGCTAAGGCGTTCTACTCTTCAAGGTGAAGCTCAAGCGTCCTCCAAGTTATTTATGCTGCCGAGTTAGGCCCAAATTAATTATTCCATTCAAAGTGAGCCAAACACAAGCGTTGCGTCACCTGTAAGTGCAAATCCTACAATTACTCCTGAATACCGGATGATGTATAGCCTAACCATATTTTCACTACAATGCGGGTGTTAGGTGCTTTGATGTCATGAAGAGAAAAAAAAATGTTGGAGGGGCTGGATTATATTATCAGTAACAAACAGATGCTTTCTTCCCAATTGCGCTTATAGCCGATTTGGCTTTAAGATGCGAAGCATCTTATGAGCGAGCTTGATCCCGTGGCGTCCGCGCTCCACTTCTCATGCGCGTTCCCTCCCCCTCTCTCTCTTCTCCTACGCTTCCCCTTCCCCCGCCTCTCGCGCACCTCATTCTCTCCTGCGCAACGCCGCGATGAGCGTCAGCGCGTCTCCTCCTCCTCTCTCTTCGCGCGCCTTATTATCTCCTGCGCGTCTCGAGTAGAGTCTCCTCCTCTCTCTTCGCGCGCCTTATTATCTCCGCGCGCCGCCGCCGACGCGATGCGACGAGTAAAGTGCGACGAGTAGAGTCACTGGAAAAATTTCAGAGTATCGCATCTGTTTTCCGCGCGCCGCCGCCGACGCGATTGGCTTACTCGCATCACGTGACCTCTCGCCGCCATATCCCTTCCAAGCGCTTTGGGTGCAGGCGCGTTCAATGCAGAGCGTGGCCGGACATTTAGCAGTACCACGGTCCCCAGAAGTACTTCGTCGCTTTTATAACGCGTCATGCAGATAGAGGCGTAAGCAGAGAGTAGCATTTTTTTTCGCGCGGGGGAGGGGGGGGCACGGGCCCGGTGTGCCACCCCTGGCTACGCCACTGCATGCAGATGTGGAAAATTAATGTCCAAAAGAGAGTAGCTCACCATCAGTCGAACGTTACTGGTGAGCTACTCTGGGAATCTCGTTTGCCGTGTGGGAAAATTAATGTCAAAGAGCGCCGTTCTACGCGACAGGATGGCTGCATAGTTGGCCTGAAAGAATTCGCCCCCCTTGAATAACACTCCTTCCTGCAGTGAACTACACTAACTTGCTGGAAAAGATCTTACGCTATCCGACAGGATACTTCACCTCTTCGGTTCGTTATGATCAGCAATATTGAAAACTACATACCTTTCTATTTGCTCGGCTCTTTATATCTCGCACAAAACAGAAGCATCTGTGAACAAATTACATATGCTATCCGACAATGTTATACGCGTGTCACGGACGAGAGCGAAATCAAACATTTATTAAAATAATAACTGTTTACTGGTATACCTTGAAGGCAATTGTGCCATGATCTTTGGCATTGCACAAAACAGAAGCATGAGGGAGTTGATTTTATGCTCTGTTGATAAACTATATACATACTGTATAAGACAATGTTATCAAGCGTATTTTTAAACTTGTTGCAAAAAAATGCTGCTAATGCTATTTCTGCATTGCACCGAGCGTACCCTTAAAATACTATATAGTTGGTGAGAAATGGTTACAGCCAAAAAAAAAAAAGCAGATCCCACGCATTGAGGGAGTTGATTTTATGCGAGCCCTAGGTCTATATACATACTGTGTTGCAGTAGCATGCGCTTTAAAAATTCCGGGATGTGCTATTTCTGATCAAAAGAACAAGACATAAAGCACCGTGCCAGGAAGTTTTAATAAGAATGCAGAATGAAAAAAAGTGCAGCAGTGCAGAAACCGAACCCCAGCTGTTTACGCGCTGGCAACGCCAAAAAAAGAACTGTTTGTCGGAACACAGCAAAATATTTGCAAATTAATTGCAACGTTGGGAAAATTAAGGAGACAAGACATAGGAAATGAAACAATCAGGTAGTGATGTCAATCATTTTTGAAGCAAGCGATGGCCTATTTTCTACGTATCGTTGAAGATAAGATGAACCTTACCTACCGCACGCCGATTCGCCCGTGCGTTCGGCTGCTGGCGTTCTGAATCAAGACGTCGCGCAAACTTCCAATTACCGTACACGCACAACTTCTATTACACATATCAACCAGCGAACAGCAAGCGCAAACAGTGCGCAAGCAAGCGATGCGTCAGCGATCGTCGAAGGACGCAATGTTGAATCGGTTGAATGTTCTCGATGTTGTTCGATAACGTTCTCGAATGCAGTGAACCTGAACACCTACTGCGACGCTAGCGCAAACAGTCAAGATTCACCAAATGTCGAAGTAAATGGCATCTCGCACGATGTCACTGCCCTAATGCGCAACTATGTTTACAGATCCGGAGCTAGCGAACACGCCCGGGCGTGACACGTTCTGCCGAAAAGAACCGATGAAGCATCAGAGAGTTCGCGAGCAATGGCAACTTCTCATTCGCCGTACGTTTGATTAGTTACACCGCTAACCGCGCAGTCGCTCCATACCTGTTGATGACTCGAAACACTTCTAATATCCTCTTGAAGAAACACAGCGACGCCTAATGCCGTCTGCCGAGCGTAACACGGCACTGAGGCTGAAAGATCGTGGCTCTAGACGCGGGGCGCTCGTGCTCTCCTTCCCTCGCTGAAGAATTCACGATGACACCAATGCGCCGGACGCTGGACTGGAAGGGACAGAGAGGCCGACGCACATGATTTTGCCCGCTTTGCGGAGTCGAACACTTCGGACGCCGGCAGTTCCACGCAGCGGGAGCTGGATGGAGACTGGAAGACAGTGCTGATTGACGTGGCACGAGCGGCCGACGGCCGCCTCTGCTTCTGTGGCTCTAGACGCGGGGCGCTCGTGCTCTCCTTCCCTCGCTGAGGCTCGAGAAAGCAAGCGAAAAAACTTACACCAATGGCATCTTCCGCTCAAACGAACCATCTCCCCGCTGCTTCGCATCCACACATGTTCCCTTGAGCGGGAGATGGTGTAATTTTTTAGAAAGAAACTAGTGAAATATGTGTGCGCACACACAACAGCGGGAGCTGGATGGAGACTGGAAGACAAGCACACGCCAAACACAAAAAGCAAGCGAAAAAACTACGCATTGCTCAAACGACAGCGCGCATCCACACATGGCGAGCGGGAGATGGTGTAATTTTTTAGAAAGAAACGTGAAATATGTGTGCCCACACAACATACAAGCACAAAACACAAAAATCACGCGGGCGTGCGCCCGCTCAGACACACAGGCGAGGAGGAGGCGGCACTAAAATCTTAACCGGGATGTCCAACAAAGGCCCCGAAATCTCCACACGAGCCTGTAGTACTTATACGACGACCAATATGCGTGTTTACCATAAGGATATATATATTTGAATAGCGTAATAATTATGATTGACATATTCTCGTGTCTCTAAACAGCAGAATGCGTTCTGTTAGATCCTCCTATGAAATGTTCGGGAGCTTTTTTTCGCGAATATTTCATGCGAAGAATAGGCAGGATGTTTCTTCATTTTTCGCTTGCTGCTGGGGACAGCCGTACGCCCTGGCGAAAGCGTCGATCTGCGGAAGTCCTCCACTGCAGAAGCGCTGTGCGTCAGCGCTTCCGCACAACAGGCGGCACTGGGCCATAAAGAAGACCTGGTCGGCGGGCCGTGCGACTCCGTTCACAGTAAGGCCCCGCGGCGCAGATGGTGATCGCCACGCGGCCTTGAAGAAGGACGCGGCTGCAAGCTCGGACGCCGGGTCGCTGCAAGCCAGCCGTTTCAACAGCACTTCCCGCGTGCTATTGTCTAGCAGGGGCCGCTGGTCCTCCGCATGCTCCAGCATAATTCCCTGCACGAAATTTTTACTCTTTAATTCTTCGGGCACGCAGAAACTGCCATTTCCCTCGTTTCCAAATGCACATTGATAGGAAAAAAAACTTTGCCCGCTTAATTTTTTTAAATCCCCCGCCATTTGAAGCTCCGCTCACGGTTGTAGAATTTCAAGACACCCTGGGGGAACCACGCACACCGGCCATCTCGAGATAGCGCCGCGTGCGGCGCAGTGGCGGTGCGCGTGGCCCACCTGCGCGGTTTAAATGAGACAGTCTGCGTGCTGCCGAGGGAGAGGTCCCTTGGCTGGCGCGAATGTAGACGCTGCCACCCGCGCTGGCCGATTGCTGCTGCCTCAGCTCATATAGACTTCGCCTCCCTGTCCCACGTCCCTGGGCCGGCCTTTTTGTATGAGCCGTAGTCGCAAATAAATCGTTGTTTGTTGTACCTTGAAGCATCCGTCGTCCTTGCTCTGACTACCGACCGGACGCTGTAAGCCCAATACCCACAACCCATAAGGCAACATCTTGCACATTTTTGCGATAGTAGTGCACGCGCAGTTGAACACTGAAATTGCGTCACCTGGCGACGATGAGTGACACTGCCTGCACCTCCAAGCTGCTCGAAACAGCTGAAAGGCATCTCGCGCTAGCATGTGCCCTGACGAAGGAAAGTCAGGAGTTCGGGACAGAAGGCGTGACCGTTAGCTAAGCTATACCTGTCACTGATTATGCCCAAGCTGGAGTATGCATGTATAGTTTGAGATCCGTACACAACAAACTAATATCAATAACTCGTGAATGCATTAAGCTGGGCTAGTTGGTATTGATTGTTTGCTTCCATATTGCGGTTGTCCAGTCTCTTTCTATGTCGTGGTTTGTGTGTGTTCGCTAGCAATAAGGAAGCATATAATATCAATAGCCTTGAGAGAAGAAAGCTTGAACACGTGACTGCCCTACCGAACGTATGAACAACAATATTCCACCATTCGAGAAAGAAATAGGGATTTGAATTCCTTAAACTACTTTACAGTAGCAATTTATGTCTAGACCCATTTCTGGAGCTCTAGTAGTTATCAAATATAACTAGACGCCGCACTTGGATCGATGCATTAACGTCTTGCTTTTTAAGAACGAACACATGAGCAACGTGTGCTCTTACGAGACACTGATTAAATTACCTCGGCGTTCTCTGCTCCTCCCTCGTCTTCCGACCCTTTACAATGAATTACATGAAACGTGTGGTAGCCCGTCCGTGTTCGTCATTGAAAATAAATTTTTGCTCCCGCAGTCCGCCATCTCTTCAGGTTACTGTCACCTGTTGATTTATAGGCAAGGAACATACTATACATATCGTTTTTGACAGAGATGCTCGTCGCCCGCCACCGAGACCAACGAGGCGTTGTGGTGTGGATTGTGCAGTGAGCGTCAAAAGTTTAGAGATCACGATACACAAAGCTGAATATTCCCGCTGCCTCGGCAGGCAACCTTACATTTTGATTTCCGGGTTGTTCTAAAACGCGCTAAGAACATGTACTGTGCAATTCGACCGAATACAGTCACAGATATCTGGGAATGCAAAGTTTTCTCAGACGTAGCGGGTTTCTGAACGTTTGACGCCGCGACTGCACATAGACAAATCCTGCCCAACACAGTGAGGCGTGGGCAAGTCGCTACATAGTTCTAAGGTAAAGAGCGCACAAGACATAATGCGAATAAGGGAAAACAACAGCGCGCGCTGTTCCTTGTTGCCCTTCTTTGTTTACGTCCTTGCGCGCTGTTCCCCTTAGAAGACGAATCCAGCCAACGAAAGCCAATAATGGTGCAATATATGGCATGGGAAGCCCGTTGGAAGGCGAAAACTTCAGCGCGAACCAGGACGGGACGACAAAGAAGAAAGTGAGGACAAGCACTTTCTTGTGGTCCATCCTGGTTTGCGCTCAGGTTTTCACCTTGAAAGAAAGTTATTTTTTGGAGCAATGGGAGGCACTCCTCGCTAGCTCGGACCCGGAGGTGCAACTAGCGCTCCTGGACCATGTCCGGCTGGCGCACAAGCCAGTGGGCCTTGGACATGGGGCCCCACCCATCTAGCTCCTAGCCCCCTTCCCTTTTCCCCAATAAAAGTTATTCTTCTTCTTCTTCTTCTATTTACCAACTATGCCCAACGAAGTTTTGTTGAAGCATAAAGCCACCCTTACGGTTTGGTGTCAGTGCGTACATTGATCCTGTTCAAGAGAGTTTGGTGCATCATGCCGTGGAGTGATATTGGTGCGTCAGCGAAATAAGTGCGCCTGTACGTTGGCCTAAGATCTGCGCATATGCTTGCCATTTAAGTAATCGTGCATTCGCTTCTATGCTTACAATCCTACATGCTTATAGTAGTTTCCGCGCTATTGACAATGTGTGCTCAAGAATTCGATATTGATAGCAGCGCCGGATCAAACAGCCAAGCGATGTCAGGAATTGTACAGTGTAGAACAAGCTGAGTGTTTATGATGCCATTTTTTCTGTATCTAAGAAAGCCTTTTTAGATTTTGCTCATACAGAGGCGTAGCGAGGATTTATTTCAGGGGGAAGGGGGGGGGGGTAGCGGCCTTTCTGTATGTATGTGCAGTATGCGTTCAGTTCACAAATCTGCATGGATATCTACATACAAACTGAAAAATGGCGAGAAAGCTTGAACGAACGTATCTCCCCTTCCATTCCGCTCACTGGCTACGCCTGCAGCATGTAGTACATATGTATACCTGCCGTGGAATATCTCATTTAGCATGTTGAGCGAGACAACGTGTAGCGAGTGGCATCGGCAGCAGATGTAGGAACATTAAACAGCCGCTACTTCTACTAACCACTGCACGTTGCCTTTACACCGCGCAGATGGAATGCTTAGAATGAATGGAAGGAAGCTAGCTTGTCCCCTTGGGCGCAGTGGCGTAAGCAGAAATTTTTTCGGGTGGGGGGGCGGCACCTCCTTGATCCAACATTGGGTCTGGGCAGATAAGTGAGGTCGAGTGTTGTTTTGTGCTCTGTATCCCATGGGAATAAAAAAATTCGGATGGGGGCACGGGCCCGGTGTGCCCCCCCCCCCCCGGCTAAGCCACTGGCTGGGCGGTGACCTGCGGAGCCACCAAACTTAGATTCTTGGAGGAAGAGGAACCGATCTCACCCTTGCGTCAAAGGGCCTGGACAAGCGCACTCGCGAACATCGTGCCGAGGCCGGCATAGTTGATGGTCTGCGGGAAGCTGCGCGAGAAGACGGGCTCCTGCAGCGTGGCCATCGACACGGCAACCGCGTTGCCCCAGTAGTCGTACTCGATCAGGGCGTCCCAGGCGGCGGTCGGTATCCGGTCGAGGAGCTCACCGGCCTCGGTGCCCAGAAGAGAACGCATGGCTTCTTTCGCCTTCAGCCAGTGCTCGATGTAGAGCGGTTCACGCTCAGGGAATCCACTGTACGCCCCTTCCATCAACAGCTCGTCCGACGAATGGGGCCAGAAGTTCAGCTGCGCGAAAACGACAGGGGACACTTACTGCGTGCTGTCTGTTTTGATCTAGCGATTTAAACTCAGTGTTCATTGGATTAACAGGAAGCGGCATCGACTTCTGATTTACCGGGAATGGCTTATATAAAGCAGTGAGGAAAATTGCATCACTGTCCTCTCTACTGAACGCTTTATTTCGCCTGGCGTGGTCGCTTTTACGCATGATTCATGCCAATCTGCAAGCTCATGTCTCTCGCGACAGTGCGGAGAGCGTCTCGCTTAACGCGATCACATCGAATAAGAGGTAACAAAAGTAAGAGCATGAAATTTGCTGCACGTTGCCAATGTTTCGCTTACTGAAATCACTGGATTTAGGACAACCCCTTCAGCTAGCAATAATCCGCATTTTTATTGCGATAGCAATTATATGGACACTCTCGGCGGATTTTGCCGTCACCGTCATGTCCCGTATATGTATATGTATGTATATATAAATAAAAACCACAATAAAAAATAACTAGGAAGAAGAAAATTCCGAAGCGCGCGAACCTGCGACCTCTCATTCCGCAGCGCGTTGCCTTAGACAATTCGCCATGCCAGATTCATTTCCCAGGATGCGAATGGCAGAATACAAACGCAAGCGGCGTTAGGTGAAACGCACGGGTCGCCACACGTGGCGAAAATAAAATTATGTGTGACGGGGGCCATGCTGCATCGTTGCCAGCGCTGCGTTTGCGTCCTATCGCTGGCGACCCACGCTAGTTTTCCATTTGGGGTTGTAGTGCCGCGCCACTCGTGGCCAGTCGGCCAGAGATCGAGCTAGAGGGAACGCTCTGGTTCGTGTAGGCTTAGGCCACAGGAGGGAAGAAACGAGACGGCTGAACCAGAATCACAAGTATATATATCTTACACCGTGTCTAGAATCCCGAGGAAAAAACGCAAACGCACAAGACACCCACGAATAAAAGAAACGTACAACACAAGCGCTGACTAACAACTGCTTTATTCTTTCATACGCCAATGAATATATAAGCTCAAGGCAACCTTGCCGCACATGCGCACAAAATAATAGCTATAAACCGAAACTTGTAACAAGGATGATAGTGTATTAGATACGCGGAGATATGCAATCATATTCAGATAGGTGCAGGGCCAAAGAAGTAAAGAATAAGTAAGAAGGACAAAGAAGTGCGTTTGCGCTGTAATTTTAGCCTCAGGAATATGCACCGACTAGACCCAAATGAAGTTTTATTTTAGTGACCAGTATCGACGCCAGCGGGAAGCGCGAGCCGTGGCTTCACGTGCCACTGCCAAGCGCCGTCTTCATTTCCTTCCCTTGCGGTCGCGCGCTCTTCGGTTTTGTGTGCCGCCCCAAGGAAGGCGCTTCAGGGTCTTGGGACAACGAGAACGCAAGAGTCCGAGAGTGGCTGCGTTCTGCACATGCATCCTGGCGCCTCACAAATTTCTTGGGTCCCCAATTCTAAAACTCTCTAGTGTTTCGCAGGAGTTTGGATGTGTGCCTCCGACTTGTACTTTGACATACAAGGCGTGGTCGACCGTGCTCGCGCGATTATCTGTTGAGGGAGAGTTTTGTGCGTCTTGTGCTTTCACCGCAAAAGTTTACATTGAAGCTATAGACCGCACGAAGGTCACTTTGCTCACTGCAGCGGCCGCGTTTGCGAAAGGAGTGATCTGCTAGCTAGAAGAGCCAAAGTAGGGGCTATAGTTGAAGTAACAACTGTGACAATTCGCGCATGTCCTGTGTATACCTGTGCGTTCTTTTCGTGCGTCCTTCTTTGTGTTTGAGCAGCGCACTGCAAGTGTCGAGCTGTGACAGTTGTTAGTTCGCACTCGCCTTGTGTGTTTTCTTTTCCTGCACCCTTTGTGCTTGAGCAGCGCGCAGCAAGTTTCTAGCTGCTTGCCGTTCTTCCTCTGATATTCAAATTTCTTGCTATCGCATTAATTGCTTCGTCCTTGCGGCGAAACTGTGCCCTTTTATCTTTTGACTCCTCAAAAGTTTCGCGCACCTACGCGTACCTGCACGCTTGTAAATACTTGTTGCAAAGGAAGAAAAATATATTAACTGATCGGTGCTTTAAATATATTACAGTTGTAAATTTTCATCTTGCAAGTTTCGCACATGCACATAGTATCATTTCCCTCCTTGCAGGTGATTACATGGGGAAAAATCGGTGGCAACACTTTGCCACTGCAGTTTGTCGGTGCAACCTAAATAAGCCGACAGCAACAGGCAGGGAGCCGAATGTGTGAACGTTTGCTTTGCGCAATGGGCCCTGCCAAACACCATTCGTCACCAATCCCCTTCATACCAGAACAGGCTCTCTTAAGCTCTAATAGTAGTGTGTCGAGCCAGGTTAGAATATCTACTATTGTTAGTCTGTCAGAATGTACATACACCGAGACAATATCGGCACTTCGAGGGTACTGCGGTGATTGCAGACCGGAAAAAGCATGTTTGGCGCGATAATTACATAAAATTACATCATAGTCAAGCTTCCGAAGATACGCGCTTGACAGAGGTCTAAAGTCCATAAGTAGTGTCTAATTAGAATTATTTCCTTAAACAGGGAAGTTCGTAAAATCAAGAAAGGTATTTTTCGGTCCCTAAAAATCTGAAATTGTAGCATAGTGACACCTAAAAGCTAAAAGCGCTAGCCCACGCCTGCGCTTGTAAGAAGTCCACGAGGGCGGCCCGGGCCTCCCATGTCGCTCGGACACGGGAGGCTCAATGTGCACGTAGGCTAGCTATGTAGTCACGTGAATCTATGACAGCCGGTCGATATGCAGAGACCCAGAGAACGAGCAGCATTGCCAGCAGGCTGACAAGAAAGTTACGAGGAGACGATCGGAGCCGTCTGTCGCTTGAAGCATGGAATAACAAAAGCAAGGATGGAAGGAGAAATCCTATCAGCGTCCCCTTTATAAGGGGGTGGTGACCTGTGCGCCACCGAGCTAATGCCTTGTCGGTCTAATGCCTTGTCTAGTTCAGTTAAATCAATCTTACTATGGAAAAAAGAAATTCACAACCCATCTCTCTGCCCCTTGCGGCAGATTGACCTTGTTTTTCCAAGTATTTATTTTTGTCTTCTCTCTCTATTTTTCCCCCACCATGCAATCTTCTAACCGTCTCTTATGTCTATCGCGGACGTGTTTACCTTTACACTGTGGTCCCTGAAACCCAAGGCTGCAGAACATGCTTCGTCGTTTCCTTAGCTTTCCCACAGTATGTACATTTTTCTTCTTCTTTACTGAATTTCGCTTTACAACTACGCGTGCTAAGGCAACCGACCTCGCTTCAAACAGTAAAGCACTTCCCTTTGAAAAAATTAAACTGACACACACAGAGATGGAGAAGTTGAACCGAATTCTTTGCGCAGCACACAACTGCGAAAGCTCCACTACCATAGCTTTTCCTTGGTAGAAAACGTCCTTAAATACAGCGTATTTGCGCGCACATAAAAACTCTTATTCACACACGTCGTTCGTCAGAAAACCAACTTAGCCAATCGTGAGTGCGGACGTTATCGAGAGCGACAAACCAGCACCGAAGAGGAGTTACAGGAAAGCGTTGTAAATGGGACATGAATTTCGCCTAGTGTGCGAAGTTATTAAGCAAAGCAGGCATTTCAGCGAATACTCGTGAGGGTCACCTTTAGTGCATGCAGCTTGCGAATGACCTGCTTCTTGCTTACTGCGCCCATCCACGACAGCCGTTGAACCAAAATGAAAGCCTCGTGTTGGACGGCGGTGAAGATGTCATTCACGGCCTTTGCGTGTTCTGGCGTCCAGTACTGTTGTACCATCTCAGCCGTCACTGCTGGACCGTAGCAAGCATCCACTCGTCTCTGGCAAGCAACGGGTGAAAAGGCCTGCGCGTGGTCGTCGTTGTCCACCGCTAGCGCACCGAGATCGGCGAAGAGACGCACCATCCACCACCCGATCACATTGAGCAGCTCATTTGCTCCGAACTTGTTCAACAGGCCTCCAATCACTGTAAAGTGTTCAAGGCTGTCGATCAGAATTTCTGTGTACGCATGAACGTTCAAAGTCTCGCCCAAATGCTTTCGAAGGAAAGCGAGCCACTGCGAAGACGTGACCGCCGGCGCCCATTCTTCCACTTTCGCTAATAGCGTGATGCGCAGCCGCTTCAGCCTCGGGTTGAGGCACGAAATGTTCCTGAATGATAGCAGGACGTGCGTATGAGTACTGGATACACGTTTTGCTCTCAGTTTCGTGTACTGGAGGCCGCCGCCGACAGCTTCGGCGTAAAACATCACCTCGGCCACGGTTTGACGCTCGTCTGCATGTTCGGCCCTCAACATCGTCGACAACGCGACTGGAGTCTCCTTAAATTGTATTCTGCGCAGCCCATTTCTGCGTAGGCGCACGCCAAACCACAGGTCGATGCGCCAGTTGATACTCAGGTCGAGAAGCACGTCGAAAGGGTGCCGCTCTCCGGTCGGTTTGTTGGGCCAGGGCAGGCCACGATCGCGGAGAAAATCGCGGAAAGTGCGAAGAGCAGCCCGGTGCGCTTTTTGATCGGACTGCTGCTCTAGACAAGAGTGCAACATGCGGCGTGCTTCCCGAGTTGCGTCGAACCTGCCCGTGTGATTTCGCAGGAACCTGGCGTCTTGTTGGAGTGCGCTTTCCCTCAGCAGGGCGTCCACATCGGTGGCGACGGCGTGATCGTGTGTCCAACGGCCGCACATGAGGATGCTGAACTCGCGGCAGGTGTCCGCCGATGGCTGCATGGTCTCGTGGAGGAAGCGCGCCTGTCGGTCGCAGGCACGCGTAGTGCACACGTTCTCTGACCACACGTGCACCTCGGGGCTGTTGCCATGGACAGGGATGAGGAGTAGGATGATGACGCAGGCAACGACAGAGGCGAGAGAGCAGCCGATCAGGGCGACAGTGTGCACGTAGTTTCTCTTCTTTGACAGCAGGTGTGATAGCTCAGACTCATCGAGGGTAGGTCGCTGCGTAGAAGCAAAACGATACTTGCAGAATACAAACTTGAGCCCCGTGTATATAATTATTCGAAGCATCTCTCAAATTGGGCAAGACTATATAATCTGCGACTAACTGCGAAAGAAACAGATGATATTCTCACCTATAAACAAACCTATAAGCAAAATAAGTGTGATATTGGCAGGAAATTGTGTTACGCACGTTAGGGAACAAATATTTCTTGTTTTGCAATTCCTGCTTGATTTAAACTGGACAACTCATGTGAATCACCTGATTACCGCATTAGCGCGAACATTGAGTTGTTTTTACAAAGCAGTCAGCACATGGGTCGGGAAAACATGTGGAGCTCACTCAGACTCACTCACGAAACATATCTTGCCCTTAGGGTTCACTCGGACTCAGACTCACCAAACTTTTTCTCATCCGGACTCACTCGGACTCAGACTCACTATAATTTTTCTCAACCGGGCTCTTTCGGACTCGGACTCACCAACATATAATTCACTCGGACTCACTCAGACTCAGACTCACGGCTCGATCTGAGTCTGAGTGAGTCTGAGTGAATCGATTCATGAGTCCGTTAGCCTATAATTAGCTTATCCTACCATAGTGTCAATGCTCTTTAGCACCAATATCTCGCATAATCGGTGCTCTACTTAGCACCTTTGATCTCGTATCTTCAAATACGAGTTATCAGAGTTTGCAATTCAATAAGGACCTTTTTATTGAAAGAAATGACTCACACGAGATATTTTTATCAGTAACTTCCCGTGAAAACGTTTGCGGGGGAAGGTCAAGGCACCTCCTCCCCCTCTCCTTCAGCAACTCACGCCTCTGATAAATAATTATTGAGCTGACGTATGAACGGTAGCGCGTTGAAGTATGTGTGAGTATACGTGAGTATAAACGCATACTCACGTATAGGGACGTGAGCCGACATAAGGCTGATAGTAATGCTGAAGGTGAGTAGATAGGACCATAGGTCGCCAGAAAATGCTTCTTTTTTGCCGCAAACAAGCAGTGACTGGAACCACCTTCCTGTCTCTATTGCTGCAATCGAAGAATCTGCCGCCTTCAAAATAACAGTTATTGACGTATTGTTCTCAGACCGCTCCTCTCTGTAATGCCCTCGGGCCCTGAGAGTATGAAAATAAATAAATAAATAAATAAATAAATAAATAAATAAATAAATAAATAAATAAAATGTGGAGCTCGCTCAGAGTCACTCATGTCATATATTTTGCCCTTAGGGCTCACTCTGACTTGGACTCATCAAAATTTTCCTCGACCGAACTCACTCGGACTCAGACTCACAAAAATTTTACTCACCCGGACTCACGTCGAGACGTGAGTCTAAGCGAGTCGACTCGTAAGTGAGTTTGCCGACCTATAGTCAGTACACACAATCCCACTAAGGTTAAAAATAAGTATGTACTATGCACTTTTACATTCTACGAAAAATTACGTAATATTAGTCTGGGGAATGGCATCGTAAAGGAATTACTATGGACTTCTTGCGACGCAAAAAAATATACTGCGCTGCTTCGAAAAGTGCAAGGGGCATCGACTCCTCCATTCTTAATCAAACATTGCAGGCTCAGGGTGGATCAGTTGTGCTATTTTAAATTGCTCCAGGTAATTCAACACAGTAAAATAATGACCATATGAACAATGCTGCACCGAAAGACCACACAACCTCTTTAGACAACGAAAGGAACGAGAACCTAAAAGAGAACTAATTATGCAAAATGATGCGCTGCATACCAGATAGCTTGTGTTTTGAATATTCTTGGAGACCGACTAAAACTTGGAAGCTATTATTGCTGCCTTAAAAATAACCTATTAATAACGACATGTATATTGTATCGACATTAACCGGCTCATTTCCATGCCATTACCAATGCTTAAAGGGACACTAAAGGTAAAATACAACTGGGCGTGGACTTCTGAAATACCATTCCAGAAACCTCGTAGTGATTGTTAGGTGCCAAGGGAATGCTTATTTTAAAGGAAAATCACGTTTTCGTAGTCCGCATACTGCTAGCTCAATTCGAACCGCCCGCCTCTCATAAACTCGGGACGTAAGCTCACCCCAAAGCCGCCTTTAGCGGGCGATACGCCAGCACCTTCCGTTATCTGGTAACACTGCGCCTCCACTGGAAACGGACGGAAGAATACTTCTTGTTATGCATGTTTTTGCTGGCCGCTGCTGCTTGCATTGCGGTGCGATGTTTTCCGCGGAAGCGCTTGATACTCGGACACTGCTGTGTAGAGTCGGGAAGCTGCATGCGATTCGGCCGTCAGTGCGGGAATACGGCCGCCCCATGAGCGTGTGTGTATTTGTGCTGGCGCCGTTCAGTGAGCCTTTGGTTACGCCGCTGGTGCGCCGTGCCGCCGAAATGCGACACGATCGACTCATGTATACCGCGAAATCTGTGTGCGCAGCCTTCACTTGTGTGATACACGTCGGTCCAATGCTCATGCCCTCCGAGGAGTCGTGCAGAAGGCGCCTGACGACTCATTTAGCTTTGAGACGCGGAGAGGAACCTTTCACGAAAACAGCCACGACAATAATATGTAGCTCTTCCTAATAATAGTTTTGCTTTTTTAAAACATTGAAACCTTTTCTTTACTCTTCCATTTCCCTTTACATGGACATGCAGCGTCCAGACAGACCCACGAAACAGCGATGTGGGGAAGCAGTACTTTGAGGAGCGGGTTACACGACTTGCTTACGTTACGGCTGATTTCGTAATCATCTGCACGAAAATGCAGTGGGCACATGAGTCGATTTTGTTGTTGTTCATCCCACATTCGTATAAGTGCGGCACTTCGAGCGTACGAGTTCCCTCCGTGGCGCCGACTGAAAAGTCGTTGATTTCGTTGCTGCAGCAGACATTACACCGACGCGGCATTATCTCTAAATTGCAGTTAGAGCGAGTTTGGCGAGCCAGTAAAGCCCGCGCAGCAATATGCGATAATGAAACTGCCCTTGAGATGGGACTGCGCGAGCCAAAACTATCGCACCATGTGAGCGGAGCGCAGCCCGGCGAAAACGGAACTTCTGAACTGCCATGGTAACACTAAGTCCTTTCTTCAATGAATGAAAGAGAAACACACAAGCAACGTTTTATTACGTCTTGTAATGTATGGAATGTTATCTTTTATTATAAGTAGTTTGAGTACTAGTGATTAATTGTACTAGGGACTCGACGTCATCGGGCTCATTCCAAAATGTCCCACTGGTGGCGCATGTCGTGTCCTAGATATACCTTGATTTCTCGATTAATAGATCCCTGCTGTTGGTAATATTGACGTTTCCGACATTCTCAAACATTGACTTTTGTTACCTTTGTCAAACATTGTTATTTGCCTATAGTGTCCCCTTAAAGCGCTCACGAATTAGTAGTCTGAGTATTTCCATGTATAATGCACTTGCAATGCACTTGCAATGCATCCTCATGCATTCTGCGTTTCTCATTCTTTGCATTTATATTCGCAATGCCCGCGAACTATAGGTGGCGCGCCGTGCTTTTCAACATGGCGCCAGGAGGAGGGTCAACCCGTCTGTTAGCATAGGAAAAGATAGGACGTGCGGACGTACGGACCATGCCACTTTCACCGGATGAAGTCATGAGCTGCGCTGAAATGGATATGAGACTAAAATACTTTCCCAAACCATGGAAAGTGCTAAGTACTCGCCACCTAATTATTTGCTGCGAAGTGAAAGGTTATGTTTCAGCTCCGTTACCGTGCATAACGATGCTTTGCGAAATCCTGTGCGTGCTACATAAACCCGTATGAACTAGAATTGACGTATGAGCTGAACGGCACTCCGAGGTAGTACGTACCGAGCCTGCCTGACGGATTTGCCGCAGTAGTAGGTCGCCAGCGAGTAGCGCCATCGCTGCTGCGCGTGATGATGGCTTGCAAACATAAAAGTGTTCTGTGATAATACCCTTTCGTCATTAGTTGCGCTGTCGGAAACGCGGAGTTACGTCTTCAACGGAACACAAGCATTTAACATGCCATTCAGTAGCGCTTGTGTCACAGCCATGCTGAGACTGTAGCCGTGTGCAATTCACTTCACTCGCATGTTGCAGTCTCGATCAGCACAATCGAAATATGAATATTGAAAAGAATGGACACGTGTCCTTTTTGCAACGTCGAAGAAGTTAGCCGAGAGGCGTGGATTGTGGCCGTGACTGCACGATCCATCGCTCTAACCATTTCGCTTCGCTGGTCGAGCTCGAGCGTGTTGGCGGCATGCGGCGCTCCATAATTAATATCCACAATAATTATGATACATGCAATGCACAAGAGGAACTATGCTTTTATTTCGATCTCGCTCAAGGATATTATACATTAAATACAATCAAAGTGACTTACGAGTTACGAGCGTGAAAGAACATTAACGCAGGAGGGGACGTGAAGTGCAACTCGCTCGTCGTGAGTTAGCAGCTGGTGGTTCATCGTCGCTATCACTCTCGGTGCTTTCACAGTCTTCTACGTCCAGTGAAAAATCCTCGTCGTCAAGATGGTTTCTTTCAACATCACTGCTGAAAGCAATCTGAAGAATTTCCTCCGCCGAACGACTTCGACCACTCCGCGTCACCACGTTTACAATTAGAGAGACGTCTGGGCGCGGAGAACGTTTTGCTCTCAGACCGGTCAACAAGCAAATCGCTTGCAGTGTGCTGCCACCTATCAACAAACGTACAAAAACAAGCGGCGCAGCGGTGGCTATGAAACCCAACACACTGGCGAAGGACGGCGTGGATGGAAAGCGTTCGCTCCACGAAAGGCGTCGAGCAGACGCGTCCTCGAATGATTGAAACGTCGCTCGCATGATTCGTAACAGCGCTTTGCTGACAAAGGATGGAGGCCCTATTTTAATGTATCGCCAACTTGAGATCGCTCAGTTATACATGAGCACATCGCGAGCCCGCGCGACCTCCCTCCCGCGTAGTGTTATGGGACTCATGCAGTATAAGAAACACTGACCAATTATATATGCAAGTAAAACAGGGTGAGCTTCAACTGAATATGTCGGACGATAACATTTAACTTGCCTACGTGGCTACAGAAAGCCTCGCGAAGCTGATAGTATGTGTACACTGTGGGTTAGCATTGAAAGCGCGAGTTGCGACGTATTTTCACGAAAACTTCGCGTCTCGCAAGAACGAATCAGATTTCTCGTGTCACGGAGGGCCCGGTTTGTTCGCTGATGCAGGATACATGCAAAGTCGTAGTGTTCCTTTCTTGCCAACGCGTTAACACTGAGGCTAGCACAGCCGAACAAGGGAGCGACTGCATAGTGCCACCATTTTGTCGTCTACTAACCCTCCTCGAGAGGACGCTCCTGAATTCCGCTCGGTGGCGCGACAGTCTATGGGCATTGCGAATTGTTTCGTTTATCGTTTAGTTGTGTATCTTGCCGTGCGCGACCACTTCTCTACGATTGTTGAAAGACGTTGTGTAAACTTTTTCTTTTGTTCGTGAATTATTTTATGTGTGCTCTCGTAAGCTGCTAACTGTGCATATTTCTGAAGCTGATGTATTGCAATTTTTGTTGACTGCGCTGAACACGAAGCATGTGATCTGTCACGAACTGAGGAGGGAGAGGGGCCTTTGTCAGGCTCGTTTGCCTTTAGCGCTTGCCACTGCATTGAGCTTCGTAGATTCCCTACTGTAAACAAAGTGTTTACTTACTGCTTGCTTACTTACTTGGGGCCCTTTTACTGCCACAAGACATAAGAGCCCATAGCAACACATGGCCCCATGGACATTCTCCGTATCTATTGGCATGGGGCGCTTTGACCGCGGACTTGAAGCCGAAGCTCTGGGACTAGGATTTAGTGTAACAAAATGTGGATTGATGGTATTCAGCGATCCTGATCATGAGGTCATATCAGAGGATCAGGAAAACCGAGGGTAAGAGCACACAAGTACCTCGAACTATGGGTAAATGAGGGTGATAGATATATGAAAATTCAGCAAAGGGAAAGAGGAATGCTGCAATAATGGAGCACAGAGATTTATGGGGATTACAATATGTACGAGGTGATTCTAGGTCTGTGGAAAGGTGTAATTGTTCCGGGGATTATATTTGGGAACTCAGTGGTGTGTGCATGAAGTCGGAGGTGCAATAAAGAATTGATGTGAATCACATGACTGTGGGATGCTTCGCTTCGGGCGCTCACGGGAAGACGACTATAATGAGGCTGTAAAAGGGGATATGGGATGGGCAGAATTTGAGGCGAGGGAAGCTCAGAGCAAAATAAGGTTCCAAGAGATGCTAAGGAATATGAAAGAGAGTAGATGGGCGGACAAAGTGTTCCGGTATTTGTATATAAAGAGCGTCGACACACAGTGGAGAAAAGGGACTAGGAGGCTCGCCAGTAAATATACGGCTGGCAGTGTAAGCGATGTGGCAAAAAAAAGCGTTAAGCGAAAGGCCAGAGAGGCTGAGAGGATTTATTCGACAGAAGTGATGAAGAAAAAAAACGGCTCTGAGTAACTACCGAAAGCGCGAAAACGAAATAAAGAGGAAGGCATTTTATGATTATTCAAGGGGGAGCGCCTTACTGTTTGAAGTGAGATCGGGTTGCCTTAGAACGCGTAGTTATAAAGCGAGATTCGCTGAAGAAGACAAAAAAATGTACATCCTGTAGGGAAGCTAAGGAAACGACCGAGCATGTTTTAATTGTATGTGGATTTAATCCATCACTCAACACAGAAATTGAATGAGTGCAAATGGGAATCTGTTCGGTATAATGGCGAGGAAACGTTGCTTATCGAAAGTATATTATTTTGCTGGACCACATGGTAATGCATTTTGACGTGAATAGCGCTGTGTTCGTTTTTTACTTGCATAATCGCAATTGTTTTTGCACAAGCCACGCCACTTTGCATGTGACTTCGGTTGAAGTGTATTTGCTCACAAAGGGCAGGAACAAACGAAGGTATGCGGGACAGAATATTTCTAAGAGGAGATCAGAAACCAAAACAGGAACAATACAAAGAACATCTTACCGACACTCACATTTTAAAAAGATGTCCCGCACTCGAGAAAGAAAAGCATTCTTTCGAACAGTACAACATAGGGATGGTCAATAAAATTTTTTAATCGATTAATCGTTAATCATTCGTCGATTTAGCCTTTCATCGAATAATTGATTTCTATGCGATGTGTTAATCGATTAATCGATATTTTCGATGGGTGCTTTAAAAAAGGTATCTCATTGTTCGAGAGGCATTGTTTGTGTTTGATCTCGACCGTAGTCTTTCTATCAGGCGCGCTAGAGATCACATGTGCGCATTTGCGCCTTCGTGAGAATTCGCACTTTCCCCCAATGGTTACAGGGGCCCGTCGTCTTTGGGTGATGTCACGGAGTGAAGGATCAGTGGCCATCATCCATGGACGATTCCGCCGCAGGTCGTATTTCGTCGAAGCCTACCTCCTCGAGCGCACCGAAATCGGAGGCGTTGTTGGCTACCACGGTGGCCAAAAAGACGCACCGGAAACATGCAGCGTGGCGAAATCCCGCGAAAGGCAAAGCAGAGATAAAGAGGAAGTAAATAAGACGCTCGCACTCGTAGGAACGCCATCTTTTCTCCGTTTGTACGTTAGATATTGTGGAAGCCCTCGTTAAAACTATAATTGCAGACTGACGTGATCTCTTTTTTGAGGTCACCCTTGCGAGATTGCACAGCGACATACTGGCCTCAAACAGACGACTTATTAATATTATTATTAATATAATTACCCGGTGTCTTACGTTCCAAAACCACGAGATGATTATGAGAGACCGCGTATTGGAGGGCTCTGGAACCTTCGACCACCTGGGCTTCTTAAATGTGCACTTAAATCTAAGTACACGCCCCTCAAGCATATTCGCTTCCACCGAAAAAGCGGCCGCCGCAGCCAGGATTCGCGACCTTCGGGTCAGCAGTCGAGCACCGCAAACACTAGACCACCGAGGAGCCCGAACTGTGAGCGTGTCTAATGTATCAGACATTAGAACATAAAAACGAAGAAAGGAGAACTTTAAGGGTTGGTTTTTCTTTGTTAAGCACAAAGAAAAACATATATACCCCATAAAGTGGACCGGGGGATGACCGCCGCTGTAGCTAAGTTGGTAGATCATCAGACGTGTTATTCGAAGGTCGTAGGTTCGGTCCCTGCCAGCGGCAAGTTACCTTTTCGTCCACTATACTTTCTTCACATTTACATTATAGTTACTACAGATAACATCCCCTATAGTTTCCTTGGCTTTTTTGTCTGTTAGTTCTCATTAGAACACACTGTATTTCGCGACTGTCCTTTCGCGTAAGACGGGAGCCTCTATAGGCTGGCTGACGTAGGAGTGCAAGCATTAATTGAAAGCTGCTTTTCTCCAGGGTCTGTTAGACTATTTTCATAATCCACGAGAGCGCTTCCTTGCGCTGCATATTCGCCGAAGTAAAGGCGGCACCTGTTGTGCTTCAAGTGGAGACGAGGTCGTAGTTGCAAGTCCTGGGGTTTGTCCATGATGTGTGCTTATTTCAATAGAGCTGAGTCTACATTTTCCGCGTCATAGCGCAAGCAAACTGCGCTTGTACACGCTGTTTGCGGAAGTGACTAGACTAACTGCTATGAACTGGACTAACTGCATCGAAGGAAAGCTAGCTTTACAATCCTGAAAAGGGTATATATGCGCTATAAGGCAGACAATATTATCATACTTCATCATCATACTTCATCACTATTTTCGGCCGCTGCATTTTCCCCAGCGCAGTGTAGGAGGCCTGGTCGTACTATAAAGCTCAGGCCACTCTCCCTGCCTTGTAATATATTTTCTCTCTTTCATTCATTGGTAAACAATAATCTTTTATGTGCTCAGGAGTAAAATATAATGGCAATAAGAACCAGTCAAGAAATAAACAACGCACATTACAATGTGGAACCTCTTGGACCACTGTATAGTGCAGTTAAACAAGAAAAAACAACAAATAAAACCTGAGAGTTACATACTAATAATATGTGGGGTTTTACGTCCCAAAACCACGATATGATTATGAGGGACGCTGAAATGGAGGGCTCCAGAAATTTTGGCAATCTGGTGTTCTTTAACGTTCACTACACTGCACAGCGCACGGGCCTCTACCATTCTGCGTCCAGCGAAATGCGACCGCCGCGTCCGAACCCGCTTCCTTCGGGTTAGCAGCCGAGCGCCGTAACCACTGAGCCACCATGGTGGACCTGAGAGTTAAATAAAATACCCAAGAAAGTTGCCATAGACACTGCAGGCGAAGCAAATTGCTAGTTTATCAAAGTCAAGGAGAGCTGAGTTTGTGCGATCAAACACGATGAAACAGCGTGGAGCCGAAAACGAACACAAACAAATTAAGCAACTAGACAATGCGTTAGCACGTCTGAAATCTACAGAAAACAACAAACTTCGCTGTTGAGCTTTGGCGCACCGCCGTGCTGCTTTCATTAAATAAAGCCGTAGCGCCGAAAACACAGGGACCCAGGAAGAGGTCCTGCGAAAAGGACGCAGTTTATTGAACGAATACGAATTAACAACAGTCCAGCATTTTGAAACATAAAAATCGCTTTGATAATTGAAGAGCGACCTGATTTTCAAGATAAGTTATACAAAAGATCTTGGCTATGTGGCGAGATACCGATAACTTATCTGAAGAGGCAGATTCGTGCCTTGGAACTGGGTCTTAAACATTGTAATTTTAGTCATGACCATTTTTCTTTGGACGATGACTCTTTGATACATTAATAAAGTGGGCGAGAAGCAGGCGATATCTAAAGAGTTTCCGCAGCTGGCTTCAAGTAATGCTTACCACCTGTATCACACATCACAGTCGTCGTTTCTTAATCTTCTGTGAACAACGTCCACACCGTGCTCCCTTGCAATTGCTCGCCATTATGACATGACAAAGAAAACAGTATACACACCAAAATGTAATAATAGCGCAATATAGCATGCAAGCATCACGTGCACTTTGCCGACGGTTAATCAGCACACGATATAAGAAAGGGAGGCGAGAGGAGGTGAATGCAGTAGGCTGTGATCGATGAGAAGCGGTCAAGTGTATCTCTGCATCGTCCATGTGGGGCCGCCTCCTTCCAGGGCTTGAAGCCTTGGGCAGGGCTTGGAGGTAGACGCTGTAGGCGACGGAGACCAGGGCGAGTTCATTTCTGCATCTATGGGATAGGGCTGCCGCCGGCTTTGGTATCGTTCTACTAGCGTACAAATGTGTGTTGTAGTGAAAAAGAGCAGCTGCGCTCAACTTCTGCGTCTCGGCATCGCTCGCCTCGAACTCATGCCAAGGGGCGGTGTCGGAGCGGGGGGGGGGGGGGAGGTGCCATAATCGATTAATTGAAGAGTTTCAATAGATGAATTCGATTAACTGAACGGCGAACATCGATTATGATTAATGGATTGACGGTGCTTCTTTAATCGATTAATCGTTCATCGATTTTACCATCCATAGTACAACACTTTCTCACCCCTACAATTTTTTTCATACTATCAGAGGATGCACTCTGTTCGTAGGACGACGTATCTCGGTCTTTAGAGACCATTGCTATTTCAAGTAATCTGTAAAACATGGTTTCGTTTTCTCAGTTTTTTTTCTTTTGGCGAGCAGTATAGCTGGCACAATGTAGCCTTTGTGGCTATTGCGGCGAAAACGCATCGTCATCTATTATTTTACACTGAGAATAATAGCCGACAGCCTTTGTAGAACTGCTGAAATAGCGCCATTAAGAGCATTTCCATCGTTTCGTGATCAATGTTTTCTTTTCGGAGCTTTTATCGCATCAGCACAAACCCGCATGTCTTCATCTATTTGTATGTGGACTTGTCAGCTAGAAGGTCGCTTACCGCGAAGCGACGCGCAGCAGACGCTGGCAAAGCGGGCTTGCTCATCTCATGGCGTCTTGGCTCTGGCGGCCCTTTCTCGCCGTCGCTGACCACTCGCACGGCGTCGCTCGTAGGTCTGCGTGTTTTCGTTGTCTTGCTCGTACGTCGCCGCTCAGCTTGCCGGGGTAAAGCCGTGCTGCTCGCCGTCTTGACGACAGGCAGAGAACGACGGCTTGCTTTTGGAGAGCGCATCTTGTTCTTGTTCACCTGCAACTTTGGCTCACACCCACTGTGGGGGATTGGCCAAGACTTGAGTGGTTTTATAAATGTTATAATTCTTTAGAGAGAGCTTGCTTGCTTGCTTGCTCCTTGCATTTGGCTCACACCCACACCGGGGGATTGGCCAAGAAGCCGGCGGTTACAGTCAATTGAAACCTTGGGTTAAAAAAGAAAATCAGGGAAAGGGAAAGGTGGCATTTTTCAAGTAGAATAAGGTGATTCTCGTGATAAGAGAAAAGGAAATAACGAAATAAATAAGAATTTGTATTCGGGAAAAGGGGATGGGAAACCATAAATTGATAAACAAAGGATTAGCAAGGTAATCTCATCGTGTCAATCAGGAATTCGCAGAGGGCCCCGCAGACGTTCCTTTTACTGAATTCCAATGAAGCAGCCCCAAAGGAGAGGATATTTAGAGTACTTAGTGATATTCCTAATTTTTTAAATAAAATTTCAAAGCATTTTTTTCTTTGGTTTTTAAAACGGTGGCATCTTAGAAGATAATGGTCGATATTTTCGGGTTCGTTACAGTTGGGACACAGAGGGGATGGGACCAGACCAGACCTGTTTAAGTAGAAATTAAGCGGTGGAATACGACATCTTAATTTTGTGATGGATACTTCCAATTTACGCGTGGGACACCATTTATTATTCCACGCAAATTGCAAGTGTGAATATTCTGAATTTGGTATTTTAATCTTTTCTGAATCTTCCATAAGAGAAAATTTTCTGAACCTCACCGCTGTGACATAAGCTGTAGGAGGCATAACGGACAAAACTGGGCCTTCAAGGGATACTCTCGCGAGTGAGTCAGCCATCTCGTTTACAAATATTCCACGATGACCTGGAACCCATATGAGCCTCACTAGGCGAATGTTTATGGGGATTAATGACCTGAATGTGTTTAGAATAACTGACTCCGAAGTTGTAGTGAGGGACGAACACACAGATAATGAATCGGTCACTATAACAGCTGTCGAATGATTTGCGGGAAGTTTTTGAAGGGCTAAAATAACGGCCATTAGCGCATCACTGGCACGATTCTTCTTCGTCTTCATCAGCTACATCCGCGTGCTTCGCCTCTAATTATGACACGCGTGACGTGCGAGGAGACACGTAGAGATAAATATGAAAAGTATAAATAAATATGAAAAAAAAAATACACCATCTTCCGCTTAATGAAGGGAACCATGTGTGGATGCGAAGCAGCGGGGAGATTGTTCGCTTGAGAGGGAGATGGTGTAATTTTTAAAGACGATAGTCTTTCTTGGGGAACTTAAACGCAGAAATTTTGGTCTGTCTTTCTGTCTGTCCTTCTGTCTGTCTTTCTGTTTGTCGACACGTCCCTCGATTCAGCCACTTGGCCAAAGTTGAACCACTTGCCCAAGGGCCAGCCATCGTGAACGGCTGACTAGGTTCATACTTGTGTACATTGTTGATCAAAAAGCAAACATTACGCATATCTGAGGCGCAACATCACTAGGTAAGTATTAGGCGGTGTGTTCCTTTAACAGAAAATACATAGATACGCAATTTTAAAGACCTTGATGGTATGAGTTTAACGTTGAGACAGTAACGCGTTTATTAAAAGATTGCCACAGCTGAAGCGATCAGCGGTCCAAGCCGAGCAAGCGCGAGCGCCAACAACAACCGTCTTCGTCTTCTTCTTTCGCAGGCGTTCTTGTCTGCGCCCTACCATGTTACAAATCACTCCCCCGCGGAAAAGGAGCCATCCTGGCGACCTAAGGAACAGGTACAACTGGTGGGTCATAATGCGGCTTCAGTCGATCGACGTGAACAGTCTCGCGGCCGCGACGACGGCGGTCCGTAGATGATTGAACAGTCTCAATCATATAGTTAACTGGGGATGCTTGACGTAGGACGCGGTAGGGGCCTTCGTACTTAGGCAGTAGCTTTGTGGAAAGGCCAGGAGCGGAGGAGGGAACGCGAAGCCACACCAACGTTCCACGCGAATACGACTGAGGAGGCAGGTTTTCGTCGTGACGGTCCTTCTGGCCCTACTCGCCCTACAATGTTACAACCCTAGTTTCTTAAGGTGCGCTGAAAATGCGACTGCGCTGAAACTTGTCTTCCTCCGTGCCCTCTGCTCAAGCTCATGTTGTGTTTCGGTTTCGGTTCGGTATTGCATTGTACGAATGACAGGGGGCGCCGCTCTGGCATTCCTGTTTTACCCAGGCGACGTGTAAGTAAGAGAGTTTGTGGAGAGTACTCGTTGAGTGCGGACGTTTCTTCTGCTTCGGCGCGTCGCGCCAAACAGCGTGTTCGGGCTGGCCGGCGTCCCCACCGGTCGCGTTGGTCACCGCCGGTCTTCGCCTGCCGCTGCGCCGGTACTACCAGCCCGCAACACAGCACTCGTGTTTCCCGACGTATTGCCAGATGGCGTCCATATCTCACGCAGCGCCTCTTCTATCGTCTTTAGACGACATTTGCAGCGAAACACGCAGATACGCGGCCAATTTTTTTCTCTTGCGTTCTCGAGCCTGTGCCTTCCTCTGGCGTAGAATCAGCACTGTCTTCCTGTCTACATCCAGCTCGCGCTGCGTGGAACTGCCGGCGTCCGAGGTATTCGACTCCCGCAATGTCGCAAGATCATGTGCGTGTGCCTCTGTGCAGTCTTCTTCTTCTTATGTTGTTCTTGAGGAGGGAAAAGGGCGCTAATTTCTGTCTGCTTCTGCGACACGGCTAAGCGCCCTGTAGGGGTGGGGGTAAGGAGGGAATAAAAGAATAGTAGGAAATTAGAGAGAAAAGTGAGAGAGCCATCCATACAACGAAGAGAAAAGAGGACAGGAAAGATGTGGAAACGGTCACGGGAGTTCAGGGACGGGTCCGCGAAACACAGCTAGAGGCACAGTGCACAACATCGGCGAAGCGGCGAAGGCCCCGACGATGAGCAGCGCACGGCATAGCGGGCGAGGAGTCCGTCACGGGGCACCGGTCAGCGAGAGGTACGAGGAGTAATCCAGGACATCGCGGTAGGCACGTCCGTCTTGCTTGAAATCCAGCGAGCGAATCTCCTCTGTGCAGTCCATGCCATTGGTGTCGTCGTGGGGTTCTTCAGCGAGGGAAGGAGAGCACGAGCGCCCCGCCTCTAGAGCCACAGAAGTAGAGGCGGCCGTCGGCCGCTCGTGGCACGTCAAGACGCCGGAGGCGTCGCTGCTGCCTACTCGTCGCAGGAGAGAATGAGGCGCGCGAGAGGGGGGAGCGTAAGAGAGGACAGAGAGGGGGAGGGGACGCGCATGCGCAGTGGAGCGCGGACGCCACCACCGGACACAGCCACGAACAAAAGACGCTTCGCATCTAATAAAGCATTTTGACAGTACATTTCACTTCTTGTCAACAATAACTGTTGGGTTTCAACGTCCGAAAACCACGATATGATTATGAGGGAAACGGTAGTGGAGGGCTCCGGAAATTTCAACCACCTGGGGTTCCTTAACGTTCACCTGAATATATGTACACGGGCCTCAAGCATCTTCGCCTCCTTCGAAAATGCGGCCGCCGCGGCCGGCATTCGATTCCGCGACCTTCGGGTCACCAGTCGCGCACCATAACCGTCAGAAGACCGTGGCGGGTCACCTTCTTATCAAAATTACCTTTAAACGTGGTTGTGCACTACTTCGCAGACACACCTTCCAACTTTATGGTGTGACATCCGCAGTCATCAAAAAGTTGTCGACTCGCGTCCGGCGAATGTGCTGTCGTAGTGCATGCGCACAGATTAGACAGCAAAATTTTGTCTGCACTGGCATCACTAGGCGCTTTACGAAGCATTACATTTTAACACGAAAGTGTTTAATGCCGGCGTCAACCAAGACTTTCATGACGTATTTCCGTCACGGAAATACGTCAGCAAGATGAACACCACCAGATGGCAAAGGAACTATAAGAAAAACATCTGTTGACAGGAGTCGAACCCACGACCTCTCGGTGCGCGACAATGGCTGGCGGGCGTTTAGCCCACTGAGCTACCGCCAAGCAAATTACGGCGGTTACATGAACGCGCCATTTATCTTTCACCTTTAGGGGCGAAGCTCCTTAAAGCGGCACCCGTTCGTCCCCGTCGTAGTGCGTAACCAGGCTTAACGCTAGTACCAGATCTTGACCTCCAAGGTGGTGCCGGTGGGAGATTTCTCCTGTGCCTTGTTGAACAATAAAATATTCGCAGCGTGCGCGTTAACTAAGAGCCGAATTCTTCTGTCTCTCATTCCTCATTAGCAGCCATTGGAATGTTCCAGTAGGAAACGTTAGTAGAAGTAGAAGTGTAAGCGTTAGCTAAAAGCCGACTTCTTCTGTGTCTCATTCCCATTAGCAGCCATTGTTTACCTCCTAGGTAGTGCCTGGTGAGATTTCTCCTGTGCGTGATTAAACAATAAGAATTTTGTTCAAAACGCCCTTGACTGATGAAATAAACCAACGAAAGATGGATGGATGGATGCTATGAGCGTCCCCTTTATAACGGGGTGGTGACATGCGTGCCACCAGGGTCGAAAAAGAATTGTACCATATCCACGAAGTGAATGATGTTAGAGGAGCTTGCTCGGAGATAATCGAATAAACCGTGAATGCTCCGTACAATCGGAAGTTCCGCCAGGGGGCCAGAGAGCTCGGATGTCGCTCACATCAGCTCCAGGGAAGGTTGTTGTGTCTGGTGGAAATTGTGCAGTTACAGAAAAAATCACAGCGTATCCACGGAGTGAATGATGATGAGTGGGCGAAGCTGCGGAGGTTCATCGGTAAACCGTGAATCTTTCGTGAATTCTGCCCAGTACATCATCACCGACGTGAGATCGGGCGCGTTTATACTAAAGGTTCGATGAGAGTTATGACGACTTGCAGCTCACTTTAATTTTACATGTACGCTGTGAATTTTCATTGTTTAGAAAACCATTGCTTTAGAAAACATCTGTCGTCTTTCGTTAAGCAGCTGGCGTCTTTTCGTTTTGCTTTTAGAAAACATCTGGCGTCTTTCGTTGGTTTATTGCATCAATCAACGGCGTTTTGAAAAAAATTTCTATTGTTTAATCACGCACAGGAGAAATCTCACCAGGCACTACCTCGGAGGTAAACAATGGCTGCTAATGGGAATGAGAGACAGAAGAAGTCGGCTTTTAGCTAACACTTACACTTCTACTTCTACTAACGTTTCCTACTGGAACATGCCAATGGCTGCTAATGGGGAATGAGAGACAGAAGAATTCGGCTTTTAGTTAACGCGCACGCTGCGAATTTTTTATTGCTCAACAACGCACAGGAGAAATCTCCCACCGGCACCACCTTGGAGGTCAAGATCTGGTACTAGCGTTAAGACTGGTTACGCACTACGACGGGGACGAACGGGTGCCGCTTTAAGGAGCTTTGCCCCTAAAATAACTCGTGTGATCGCCTGTCTAGAGTTTTCGCGATCATCTAGACCACGGTTTCAGGACTGTGAGTAGGTTTTCGGACATTTTATGGCCGTTTTGGTGTCGACTGCGTCTCCGCCTAGCACAGCCTCACGATAGCGGTGCACAAACGCGGCGGCTGGGCAGTGGCCGACGCCCCCGGCGTTCGCTTCGGAGCCCCCTTGTGGAGATCCGACGGCAATGGAGGTGACCGTGGCGGGTACTGAAATCACCCCCGAAGAATTTAGAGCCACGGACTGGATCACGAAAGTGGGATAACATGTCAAAGAGCTACAGGACTCCGCTAGAGGTGACAGACAAGGACGTCGCGCGCCAAGCGCGTCTTATGGCGCTCTGGGACACTGACTTTGTGTGCCGCCTCGCGAGCCGCCTTCACTGCGACACGGTGATATGCGGGGACTTTAACTCACACCACACCTCATGGGGCTGTGCAACAACTGATCGTCGCGGCGTCAACCTTCTCGCTGTCATCCGAAGGCTGGGGCTTCTCGTCCTCAACAGCGGGAAGCCGACTTAAGCGCGGCCGCGTGTGCGGGACGTAGCCATTGACCTTACCCTACCCGGAGGGGACTGTGTGTACGTGTGGAAGCGTGCGCCCGACTCTCAGGGATCGGACCACTTCCCTATCTCTGTGTGCCCCCCCCCCCCCCCCCCCCTTCTCTGCCAACAACCTGTGCACTCGGACGTATAGTGTGGTGAAGTGGCCGTGCTTCAGAGAACTGTGTGCTGCAGTGCCAGTCTCAGCCGATTTCTTCACCGCGCTGACCGAGCGCTCCAACGCAGCGACCGTCCGCTGCACCGTCCCGGCGGGCACACCCGCGCCCGACATCTGCCTCTTGAACTTCCGTGCTGCGCGGCGCAGGGTTCAAATCATTGTGGCTCGCTCCCAGCGCAACGAGCACTGGAGGGAATATAATCGGGTGGACGCCGTGTGCCGCAGGCACGCGAAACGCCGACGCGACCAGAGCTGGGGTCTCCGCTATTCCTTAAATGACCTCCGCAACCACCCTAGCACCTGGCGCATTTTCTCGGCACTCCTCCGACCTCGAGCGCTCCGATCTCCGGCGCTCTCGATTGCGGTTGCACTGCACATCTCCTCGCAGGAGCTGCCCGAGATGCTGGTGGACAATTTCGCCCCTCCTGCCTGCACGCTACCACTTCAGGGACTGCCACCTCTACGAGCACTCAACAGGCCGGCTCTCTCCGTTCCCGAGCGGTTTTTCCCCACCGAGAGCATCCTGTGCGAGATCCGTTCACTCTGCACGGAAGACTTCGCCCTGAGTGAACTCACTGTGGTGTTACAGAGTCGTAGGAGGCGCTTTGCCCCCGGCGCAGACGGTATTACATATCAAATGCTCCGCAACCTCGACAGCTCTGTTCAGGCACGCCTCCTGCAGGCATACAATGAGGTTTGGCGCACCGGCAGGCGTCCCCCTTCGTGGAATGAGGTCCCTCCTCGTGCCGATCTTGCAGCCACGGAAGCTAGCGGCAGAGCTGTCGTCCTACCGCCCGGTTTCCCTCACCTCGGCCGCGGGGAAAACTATGGAGGCCATGGCACTCCGGCTCCTTCGGTGGATTACGACCTCCACCATCGCCTTCCCTCCTGAGCAGAGCGGATTCCGGCCGGGTGGCTGCACAGCGGACTCACTTGCTGACGTAATCTCCACACTCGAGGAAACCAGATTCCTTGGTGAGGTCGGATGTTTGGTTCTCCTTGACGTGAAGAGCGCGTTCGACTGCCTCCCCCATGCACTGATTTTGGACGCTCTTCGCGACCTCGGTGTGTGTGGGTTGATGCTCTCGTTCGTCGAGGGCTTCCTCAGCGACCGCACCCTGCGTGTACGTGTTGGTGGTACTGTCCGTGACCCACGGCCCCTGACAACTGGTGCTCCGCAGGACAGTGTCCTCAGCCCTTTCCTGTTTAATCTAGCTCTCGCCCGGCTACCGGATTACATTCCCTGCGACACGCCCTATGATGTTTGGGTGGCGATTTACGCCGACGACATCGCGCTCTTCGTCCGTGGCCCCAACCACCGGCGGTCAGCTGTCTTCTCCTCCAACCAGACGGGCATCAACGCGGTCGACGCCTACCTCAAGGGGATCGGACTGACGTTGGCTGCTTCCAAAACAGAGGCACTATTCGTCCATCCGATAGCGTTACCACGATTTCGCACCCCTCTGCTCTCTCTGGACGGTGTCCCCATTCCATGGAGCAAGAAGGTCCGCTACTTGGGGGTCACCATAGACACCTATATTTCGTGGCGTCCTGCGGTCAGCGCGATGCATAAGAACAACCGCAAGGTGCTTCACGCTGCTCGCGGCCTCCTCTCACGAGGACGCGGCTGCACTCCGGCCCTTGCCTTGCGCGTCTACAACGCCGTCGCGTCTGCTAGGGCCCTGTATGCGGCCCCCGTGGCCTCTCTGACCTCCCTTCAGTGGAATGAGCTGGACGCTGGGCATCGGAACGCCATACGTGAAATTTACGGCCTTCTGCAACCAATCTTTCCTGTCCTCTTCTCTCTTCGTCGCGCCTGTCGACTTCCGATCACTTCGTTCCCCATTTCTTTATAAGGCACTGCGCCGTGTCGCCTAAAAGACAGAAATTAGGTGCCTTTTTCTTTTTCCTCCCGAACCACCAAGATTCCGTGACTTTATTAGGACGCCCGAACGCGCGCAGTTTCGCCTCCTCAAGAATTCTTGCTTCGTGGTTTGAAGCATTCAACAACCCACTCGTTGCGCAATCCACATTGTGTGTCGCCTGGTTGTTATCTTACTCTTCTACCACGCTATGTTAATGTCGTTCCTTCCCCGAGATGAAGCCTGTATAGGGTCTTTGCTCAAAGCAGTTTCAAGCCCCGGTATGACTGTGAGGTAGAATACTGGGCTCCCACGAAGAGGGTCCGGGTTCGAACCCCGTTACATCCTATTATTTCGTTTTTTTTCTTATTTCGCGCGTTAGCGGTTACGGACACCGGCGGCGGCGGACTACTACGGCGCCAAAAACGGCCGTTGTTGTGATCGCATAACAGCTTTCGCTGTGAAAAAATGCAATGGAGCGAGAAAGTAGCCGTGAAAGGAGCCCTTCGGCAGCCTTACACAGCGCAGCGTTTCTTCGTTTAGCGTGCCGCATTCACCGTCACGAAGGGCGAGATCAGGCCGGCTGTGCGCCCGCGAAAGAAGTCTGCAGTAGCAGGAATGGTTATCTACTGTTTCTGTGAGATAGTTTAGCTTCTATGAAGTGTCATGCCAGTAAACAACACACAAGCAGAGAAATAATCTCCACAAGAGAAGCGCGAGACCATTGCAAATATGTTGAACTGGCTTGTTGACATGCCTTGTTGACCCATCCATGCGCCGAACTAAATACAACTAAGGACTTGGACATACTTGCTGTCCAAGAGACAAAGGTGGAAAATGAGAGTGGAACCGACCATATGGTCGCTCAGTTCAGTGCGCGTTATAACGTGTGCGTTAGCCACGCTGTAGGTACTTCCGCAGGGTGTGCAATATTTATTAAGAGATGTTTAGGCATTGCTGAGGAAACAGTCGTTAGCTCTACGTGTGGACGGTTTGTTTTGTGCGACTTTACGTATGAGGAGGCAAAGTTCAGAGTAATCTGCGTGTATGCGCCGACAAACCCTCGTGAGCGCTTATCGTTTTTCCTGGAATTATGCCCTTATTTTGACACAAATAGGCTTCTCGTTGTCCTTGGCGACTTTAACTGTCTGCTCAGTGCAGATGATCGATCCAGCTACTTAGATTTAAAAGATGACAGTGCTAATTACCTAAGAGAGAGTATTGAGAAATATTCGCTTCAGGATGTTGCTTTCTTCGATAAAGGAGGATTGCACCGTCATTATACCCATTTTCAGGGTTCTAGTCACGCAAGATTAGACAGAGCTTATATGGTATTAGAGCTGGCGAATGTACGTGCTGGTTATGGTGTTGAACAAGTCTCATTCAGTGATCACTCACTTGTTATGTTCTCCTTAGGCAAAAAGGAAGTTCCTAAACGTGCATTTATATGGGATCTCTGGAAGCTAAATGTGAAACTACTTAGCGATGATAAGTTGATCAGATGCATCCAAAAAGAACTCCACAAACTTAACACCAGAGCGTTTACAAACTGGTCGGAAAATTGGGAATCATTTAAATCTACAGTAAAGATGGGCGCCATCGACAGAGCTGCAGAAATCCGATACGAGGAACGAGCTGAAGAGAATAGTTTAAAGAAGTTACTTGAGGAATACAGCAAAGCAGAAGCAGAAAATCCTGGAACGTATGGTGACGCCATTAGAGATATTAAAAACGAACTCGAGGCTATCGATGTCACAAAATTTCAAGGTGCGGTTGTAAGGGCTCGTGCTGACAGGTTACTCGCAAATGAAACGCCCAGCCAAAGATTTTTGACTACAGAAAAGAAGTATTCCCGTGCTAAAGACATCACAGAAATCGAATATAATGGCAAGTTAACGAGTGAACCGGGAGACATAAAGAAGGCATTTACTGAATATTATCGCGAAATATTTTCTAACCGTATCCCTAAAGAAAAAAAGTTTTGAAAGAGATTTTCTACGTTCATTGCCAACACTTGATACCGAAGATACAGAAAGTCTATCGGCTGATATAACTGCGGCGAAAATAGAAACAGTTAGACAGTTTGCATAATGGAAAATCTCCTGGCCCAGACGGAATAACGGCATTATTTTACAAAGCTTTTAAGACAGAGTTGGCCGCCTTACTACAAAAAGTATTCGCTGAATCATTTAAGAAAGGTAGTCTACCATCTTCATTCAAGAAAACGCATACCGTATTGATCCCGAAAAGTGGAGACCCTGTAAAACGGAAATATGTGTCAGGCTATAGACCGATAACATTGATTAATGTTGACTACAAAATACTAATGAAAGTTCTAGCGATGCGGTTGCAAACAGTTATACGTACACTAGTTGGTCCGCACCAAACCTGTGGAATAAAAGGAAGGTCAATTTTTACGAATATTCATACAACACGAAGCATATTAGAGTGCTGTGGCGCTGACTTCAGAAGAGTTGCAATGTTGCAAATTGATCTAGCGAAAGCTTTTGATCTAGTTTGTCATAGCATTCTCTTTAAGATGCTAGAACACGTTGGCGTTGGCTCTGTGATACTCCAGGGTGTTAAAATAGCTTATGACAATTGTTCAACAAAGTTAATTGTGAACCGCCAGCTAACTGAAAGAATTAATGTGTGTTCATCTGTAAGGCAAGGTTGCCCACTTTCACCATTATTATTTGCTTTGTACCTAGAACCCCTCTGTGTAGCCATAACAAAAAATCCAAGTATTCAAGGTTTTCACCTAGGAGCGTGTGAGGTGAAGATATTAGCATATGCTGATGATGTTGCCGTATTTTGCAGCGATCAGGAGAGTGTAACCATTGCGATGAACGTTGTGCGAAGGTTTTGTGATACTACCGGTAGCATTGTAAACTTGGACAAGTGTGCCGGCCTGTGGCATGGGAATTGGGAAGTGTCCCCTGCGGTACACGAACGAGTGAAATGGTTTAATAAGCCTAATACCTATCTCGGTGTGCCACTAGACAAATATAAAAAAAACGATGACCTGTGGGCTGAAAAAACCAAAGAGTTCTCTGTTCTGACGCAGAAATGGGGTGGACGTGATATATCTGTATTCGCACGCGCGACAATATGCAACGTCTTCTTGGTATCGCGGTTGGTCTACTTGTTGCAAGTACTGCCATGCACCAGGATCAATATTCAGAGGATTCATAGGCTATTGGCAGTTTTCGTGTGGCAGTCCCAGTATGAACGGACGAGCCGCACAACCTTTTCCTAAGACTAAAAAGAGGAGGACTGGCCTTACCGCACCTATTCTTGAGGGCAAGTTGTTTCAAAGGTTTCTTTTTCTACGTGATCAGTGCGACCCATTTTTACGGACATTCCTTCAATCAGGCTTGCATAAGCTTTGCCGAACTTTATTGTTACTTCAAATGATGAGCTCCGTCATGGTGTCAGTAGCTTTCTGCGAGAAGTTGTTTTGGCTTTCGATTTCTCAGTGCCAGATTTAGTTTGGATTATCTGTTTAATGTCACTCGAAAGCGTTTGACGAGCGATTTGATTGAAAGTGTTTTTCCTGTTCTTTTGTATCGATCCATGTATAGTGGAGGCCAAGGAGAAGACGTTTTGAAGAGAGTTAAAAAAAATGATCGTACCAGCCGGAGTTAAAACGTTCTTTTTAAGTTACACACCGATACGCTCCCGGTTAAAACGTGGCTAGAGCAAAGAGGGACTTTTAGCCATGGGGATCCAATTGCTTACTTTGTCAAAAACCAGAGTCGATGGAGCACGTCTTTATCGATTGCTGGGACGCCTTTTATTTTGGGATGTTCTCCAAAGAACACTTAGAAGGAATTCCCACTTACACCACGCGGGATTCGGTTCTAGCAATAGAACCGGGATTTTAAAATACGATATGTTCTTTCTCCTTGGCTTGCACAGTATATGGCGAAGCCGCAGGCAGTTAGGCATTGTGATTTAGATGCTCGGGCCAGTTCGTATTTATTTTATTGAAAAAATGTGCAAGTTGCGAGAAGTATTTGCAAAACTTGTTACGATGATGAACTACTGAATGTTATGGACGACCTGTGTCATCTGAAACCATTTTAAGCGTGTGTGGCACGTGGCATAATATGTTTAAGCTATAACACTAAGCTTGAAGCTTAGTGGGGATGTATTTGTTTTAGTTTGAATGTTACATTCTGCAATAAAAGAACAAAAAAAAAAACTAAATACAACTCCACACTAGCAGACTGCCTATATAACCCCCCCCCCCCCCCGCGCCCAGAAGAGCTGCCAGAAAAGCTGTAAATTGGTAGCTTTCTTTGCCATATTTAAAACTGCAAATATTCGAAAAAAATCTTCCACTCAGTTTTTGGTTTTCGCGATTCTCCCCACCTCACCTACTCGCGTTTCAAACGTGCGCCCCGCGTTGATATCTGTGGCAATAGGTTTCCGACCTCTTTTCAGTCCAACTTTTTGCAACCGATATGAATTGACCTCGCGTTGTACTTCTGCACGTGACCTCCTGAATGAAGAAGAAGTGGCGCTGCAGCAGCAGCAAGTAGAAGCCATGTCTCTCTTAACTCAGCGAAAATTCGAGTACTGCGTGTGCTGCGTTTTCGGTAAGCATTTCAAATGACAAGCCCGAAAGCGTAAATGTGCGTGTGCAGTAGCGAGAAACCTGCGACAAGGAAAGCGAAACGCTGGCTTGCATCGGCAGCACTATTGACGCGATCGCGATTCATTTGCGGAGGCACGTTCAAATTAATGACCCTGTGCGGAAAAATCAAAGCGGATTTCGGGGCCTTAGCGCTTGAACATGTTTCAAGATGTTGAATAAGCACACATCCTTAAGTGGAAGCTCGGCAACGCATGTCTTGACGCGAACCGCACATTTATGAAAACGCATGTGATACGTGTCGACAAAAATTACACGTCGTTGCATAAAAAAGAATCAAAAGTAAAAAAAAAACATAAAATGACATTAACCAGCTGCTCACTGCTGGCATTTAGACAATATTTCAGCGAAAGAAAGATAATCTGTGACACCTAGTTCTCTGTAGCAGTGAGCTAGGAGATAGTGCTTGCCTTACTTCATATATATATATATATATATATATATATATATATAGAGATATAATATATATAATAGATATATACAGTGGGAAAGTTCAGTGGGGTCTGGTGCGTATAGGAAAAAAAATCTTCCATTCAGTTTTTTGGTTTCGTTGTTTCTCGCAACCTCATAGTGGGGAGAAACGTGGCACGGCCGAAAACGTTAGGCATAAAGTAGTGCTTTCCTCGTACGTGCAACCGTCTTCTTTTCCTACACACACACCACACACCACACACACACACACACACACACACACACACACACACACACACACACACACACACACACAACACACACACACACACATATATATATATATATATATAGATATATTGTGTTTTATATTCGCATTTACTTTACTTATGTGCACTAGAGGCACTCGTAATTTCAGTCATAGCTGCATCTGTAATCTCCGTGAAGCGGACATAATTACATTTACCATCAATTTCTGGTATTGTGCCACTGTTAGTCTTCATAGTGGTGTAGCCTTTCTGAATATTGGGATTGGTGGTCCGCCGCGGTGGTATAGCGGCTACGGTGCTCGGCTGCTGACCCGAAGGTCGCGGGTTCGATCCCGGCCGCGGCGGTCCCATTTCGATGGAGGCGAAATGGTTGAGGCCCGTGTACTTAGATTTAGGTGCACGTTAAAGAACACCAGATGGTCGAAATTTCCGGAGCCCTCCACTACGGCGTCTCTCATAATCATATCGTGGTTTTGGGACGTTAAACCCCAGATATTATTATTAATATTGGGATTGGTATTGGGGACAGGTAATAGCGCTTGATTTGAGCACAACGATGCCTGAATAAGCTTCTTTGATGACTGTCGTATCTCTTAGAAATGTCAGTCAGTTTTCTTCACATCCACTATAAAAACAAAATACAGGAACTTAAACACCAGCTTGATTTTTCGTTATGTGGGCTCGTTTTTCTGCGTAGTATTTTATAGCGCGACAATTAAATAGGAAATTAATGTTCGAATACTTCCAAACATCACTTCTCCTCTTTTGCTCAATTCTGTTAGTAAGTTTTGTTAGTAAGTAAGGAAGTGTGAAAAATGTTCAGAATGTATTATAGAAATAGTTTTTATCTACTAAAGAAAAACCCATACCGAGACAGCAAACCGATATGAGCGTTTTTTTATTTTTTTACAAAAAACGATACCTTATTACAAAGCTTTTTCTTTGTTCAAGATGTGTTTTCTCGCTCGCCCTGCAACCTGCTATGCTGGTAGCTCTGGTAGTACATTGGTCGCCCCTGAAGGGTGCTGGTTCTGCGTGCGATCTCCGGATCAGGCCGAGTTTTCGAAGTTGGGACGCTTTTTGCCCAGAAAACCGCGATTAGTGCGATTTTTTCCTTACCGGCTGCGCTCGCGTATATCACTATCCTTTCCTTCTATGGAGACCATAGAGGCCGGTTCGTTTTAGGAGTGCGAAACAGATAATGTTGCCAGCAATGAAGCCACGTGATGCCCACTGAGCGCAGTCGATAGCCGGAACTCCAGAATTGGTGAAGTAGCGTTTGCTGATTCTCCTGGCTGCGCAGAATAAGTGCGGCGTAGAACACCTAAAGAAATAACCTTGGAGAATACGCAGCAGCAATATACGCTGCTGCACCTGTAAGGGCGAACGTAAGGTCGCATGTTGTATGAACAGTGTTTTTTAGCAAATAACTGGTTGCTTGCCATAGATGAACTATAGTATTTTTGCACGTTAGCTTATTTATTCTCCTATCTAATGAATACGTTGCGTTGATTAATATTAGTTTGTCCAAAACATGAACAACACTTTCTTCGATTTGATCAGCACGACATCCGTGAAAGCCAAATCGTAAGCGCTCAACAGTGGCATGGGAACGCGCTAGAAGAGTGGGCAGCGCCCACACAGAGACGCTGTGAGCGTTCTATATATACAATGAGTTTTCTGTCGGAGAAATATATTTGTGCTGAACTTGCGTGGTGTACTTGATTTATTTGCGCAGAACTGCAGAGAATCTGTGTTATGACAGTACTAAGATAACAGGGATATGATGAAATGTGATGGCGCAGGAGATCGGTAATCGGAGACCCCGGGGAGATGCGTTCTTTTTGCGGTGCGTGATGATGATTGTTCACATACGCTTAGCCCAGGTGGCACCTCTCATGGCAGAAATCGCCTTTGTTCTAAGATTCCGAATCCCAGTTTCGAAGATGAGAAATAGCATGAGCTCTAATGGAGTGCCAAGCTAATTCAAAAAGTGTACGTGCACCGCTACGTCATCCACATACAATGACAACCACGCGAATGGTCATCTAGCGTCATTTGGTTCGAGTGGCTCCTGACAAACAACGTCCTCGAATATACGAAACTGTTAAGACGACTGAAGACAAACACCTTAAATTATCTCATTTGCACGAATTTCTTCGTTTACATTTCAAGAAAAAACGCATAAATGTAAAATTTTGCACCTGTGTTCAACAAGATTTTACACCCGCCCTAACACTTAGTCGATTGGTGCACACTGGCGTTAACACAAATCCAGGCTCTTTTCATTTCGCTCTTTCGTTCTCGTCGAACTTGTGGCACAGCTTAACTCAACTAGGCCAAAACATATCAGTTTGCTGTAAAAGAGGAGGCCTTCTTGTGCGCACGAGTGTGGAAGCGAGCGAAATGTATATATATACATAAACACACACACACACACACACACACACACACACACACACACACACACACACACACACACACACACACACACACACACACACACACACATATACATATATATATATATATATATATATATATATATATATATATATATATATATATACTTTTTTTTTGCGTAGGAATACCCGAATACAAAATACCGGAATAGTTGATGCATGTGCAAAAAATAGTACTAAACTAAGCACCAGAAAGACGAACACAAAAACGACGCAGATATTCCCGTTCTGTTTAACCCATATATGCCCATACTCAGAAAAAATGACAAAACAGATATTTTTTTCCCAAAAAAGTGTACTTCTACCCTCAAAAGAAAGCACAAGTTCTGTATTTACTGCCAGGTAAACGCAACACTGTTTTTCCAGCTGTCCTATACATATAGGACACTGGCCATTAGGGGTGCTATGTGTGGGTGTGGCAAGCCTTGAAACATTTCAAGTGCACACCGACATGGCACTTCTTCCTCTGCATGATGCCTTTCATACAAAGCACGCGTTTTCCAGGAGAAAGCGGTCGGCACGTGGCAGCATGAAAAGCAAGCAATGTCTAGGCTTGCACACGTTGACAATGACAATAATAATAATATCTGGGGTTAACGTCCCAAAACCACGATATGATTATGAGAGACGCCGTAGTGGAGGGCTCCGGAAATTTCGACCACCTGGGGTTCTTTAACGTGCACCTAAATCGAAGTACACGGGCCTCAGACATTTTCGCCTCCATCGAAAATGCAGCCGCCGCGGCCGGGATTTGATCCCGCGACCTTCGGGTCAGCAGTCGAGCGCCATAACCACTAGACCACCGTGGCGGGGCTACGTTGACAATGAGGCCAGCTTGATGTGCTGTAAGTGGCGCTAGTCATCAGCTAAAGAAATAGCGATGTTCGAGCGCATCAATTAAGCTTCCTATATGTAGGACACTGGGAACATATGGGTTAAGTGTAATCTCTGAGGTATAGCATTGTTGACTCTGTCTGTTGCTATTGTAAGTGGGAATGCTTCATGTCAAAAGTTCGTTTCGCACTTTTTCCTCTGCCAACCAAACACAGTGGGTCGCTGCGGTAATCGGCATCGTTTTGCTCGTCACCCTGATCATCCTTCACCGGAAGCTGAATCGCACGCGAAGGCCCACGAAGGAAGCGGCGTCGAGGAGGACCTGATAGTGTCCACCAATCTGGGGCTCATCGAAGGCGTGGCGCTGCAGGTGCTCGACAAGAAGGTGCTGGCCTTCTACGGCGTGCCGTACGCTCGACCGCCCGTGGGTGCTCGCCGCTACCGCGTGCCCCAGCGCCACGCTCCGTGGAAGGCCACCTTCAACGCCACCGAGAGAGAAGACGTGCGGTGCGCGCAAATCGCCGGCGGCGAGTACTTCGAGCCACAATCAAACGCGTCTGCCGAGGAGGACTGCCTTCACATGGACATCTTCGTGCCCAGCAAAGCCTACGACCGAACCTCTAAGTAAGCCAATTCCACTCAACGAGTGTCGTAATCCGAGCTAGTTGGTGGGCCCACAAACTTAGATACTCCATAAGAAAAAAAATCGAGGATTTGGGGAGTACTTTTGCAACAGAACAATAATCTTCATCTTGTTTGCTCGCGTTTCTTTCCTTGAAAACTCGGCTCTCGCCACTTCTCTTTCAAGAATGCTATGTCATGCTGATAGCGCGCTCGCCGTTCTTGACCAGAAAGTGCTCGGCTCGCGGTGATGACGCACGGAAGGCACGCGAAGTACATGATGACTATAATTGCGTGGCAGAAATATTTCCCAAATACTCGATTTTTTGTTAGAGTGTATACTCTAAAAATAACAGCACCCTTTCGGGAGTTTCTTAGTCCCACAACAATAATCGTCGTCCGGTTTGTTTGAGCTTCCTTTCTTGATAACTCGGCGCTCGTTTCGTTACTATAAGAATGCTGTCACATTTCTACGCGCAGCGCTTAAGCAAGGAAAGGCGCGCAAGATAGATTACTATACTATTATTGTTCTTGGCCAAAAGAGGTCCCAAATGGTACTGTAGACGTCCAGGGCGTTGGTTGCGCGATGATATTGCGTGTTCACAAGTAAAGAAAGACAAAGGCACGTCTACAATAAGAACTCGTATATTTAAGCAAAAGCGCTGCGAGGCGAACGAGGCAGCAGCGACGGGGCGACTGGCGTAGCTTCGGCCTGGCGGCTGTGTTTACAACACCCGGCCGACCCGGCCGCCGTAACTCGAGTTCCCAGGCCACTCTCCGTGACCGCACAGTAAACACAACACGATGCGAACGTGGACTCCGAGCGCCGAGCACGCTCGCTCGGCGCGGTTGCTATATAGGCCCCCCGCTAGTGAAGGAGCCCGCTGAAAGGAGGGAGCCTGAACGATACAGAGCGACGCTCCCTCGTTGCAGTGGTGGGAGGAGGTGAAGAGTGCGATGAAGTGGTGGGAACGGAGGCGGAAGGTGTGGCGCAATCTGGAATACCACGGGGCAGTGGGTCCTCGACGATGGCTGCTTTAAGGCGGTCGATAGACACGGTATCATGACGACCGTTCAAATCAAGCGTGTAGAGCTTCTCATGGCGCTTGATGACGCGGTAAGGTCCATCGTAAGGGCGCTGCAAAGGCTTTCGGACTGCGTCGCGGCGCACAAACACGTGTGTCGCCGTTTCCAAGTCAGGAGAGATGTAGGTAGGAACACTGTGTTTTACGCGAGGTTGTGGTGCAGAAAGACTGCGCATAGCGGAGCGCAGCTGCACCACATACTCGGTTGGATCAGGGCAAGGCGAGGTAGTTGAAGCATCAAAAAATTCTCCAGGAAGGCGGAGCTGTGAACCATAGGTCAGTTCGGCAGGTGTACACTTGATGTCTTGCTTTAACGTCGTCCTAAGACTAAGCAAAACAAGTGGCAGTGAAACTGTCCAGTTGACCGTGTCGGGTTGCGCCTTCAAGGATGCTTTCAGGGTCCGGTGAAAACGCTCGACCATGCCGTTAGCGATGGGGTGGTATGCTGTTGTGCGAATCCGCGAACTTCCCAGCAAAACCATGAGCTTCTTGAAAAGAGCAGACTCGAACTGTCGACCGCGATCGGTGGTGATTGTAGAGGGAACGCCAAAGCGTGACACCCAACCCGATACAAAAGCTTTAGCGATTGTTTCGCTTCTTATGTCGGGAATGGGAAACGCCTCTGGCCACCGAGTAAAACGGTCAATGCATGTCAGCAGGTAGGTGTTTCCATCCGATGGAGGCCATGGTCCGAGGATGTCCAGATGAACTTTATCGAAACGTTCTGAAGGCGGTGTGAAGGTGCCGTACGGAGAGCACGTATGGCGATAAACCTTGGACTGCTGGCACTGCAAACAACTACGGGTCCAAGCACGAACGTCTTTGTTAATTCCCGGCCAGACAAAACGCTGGGTGATAAGGTGTTGAGTAGCGCGGATGCCAGGATGGGAAAGGGTGTGCAAGGAGTCAAAAAAACATGGATGATCCCTCCGTCATAGGAATCGGTATAACACGAAAGTGAAACGTGTCTTCACAGAAGTAGTGCTTATTGTGTAGTGATATATGAGAGCTTGTACAATGTTTATTCGTGTTTGGCAGCTCTAGCACCGTTTGACGTGGATGCACCCATGTTGACAGCATGTCTCTATCGCGACGACTAACGCCCATGATCATTATTAAACCGTTATGGTAGCTGACGGTGTGAACATATATTTGGACACAGCGAATCGTGAATCCCGCGTAAGGATGATATCAGCAAGCTCATAATCAACACTGGTACCCGGTATGCGCTTCTTCAAAGCGTATTCAATTAAGGAGAGAAACGGCACGGTGTGCGCTTTCTAGTAATGGGTAGCCGACGCTTGTGCTCATGCATACATAACACACACTGCGCTTCAGCAACACGGCCGGGAGGTAGAGGTTCGTAGCCTGAGCCGCAAACGCGTGCGTCCCGCTGGCCTCTGTCTCGCAGGCGCGGCACTCGCTCCACCAAGGCACGACATTCGCCCGTCGAAATCGCGTCCTTTCTGCAACGCATATTGCAGCAGTTTTGTTAGTCGGTGCTCTCGCAATTGAAGCAGTCGGCCGCGGAGAAATCCCGTTGGTGCACGTGGAAACTGCACTACTCCGATGAGCCGACGCACGCTAACACGAAGCCAAAGGCAAAGAACGTAACTGCGTCAAGGGCGCCTCGGCAACGCCAGCGCGGCCAGTCTACCCCTCTGGTATCGAGACGCTTTAACCATGACCTCCGATATCACGTGCAATCTCGGAGTAAGCGCTAGTAAGTGTCGATCTTCAAGCATTACTTCTGTTCACATCTCACAGACGGCAGCACCGCCCCGCTCCGCCCGCCGCGAAAGAGAGTGTGTGAAAGATATAAGGCGCGTTCGCGCCGTGTCTAGCATCTCCCGAGTTAGGTTACTCGGTAGGGTGTCGGGCGCTTGCCGTCGCGGCCGCAACGTCGTGGGTTCGATTCCCAGCGGGGTATCTTTTTCTTGGTTTTTTTATTTCTCACCTGTTGGCGTCCATTTTATCAACGTCATATCCGTGACGGATGTACTTGGTGGACCCCGGCATAAAACACTTTCGTGTTAAAACAGCCCGACGGAAATCGCTCGGAACAACTGGCCGAGGGTTGCCGGTAGACATGTCGCACAAGATAGGAACGGTGCAGGACGGAAGGGTTACTTCACGAAACCTGAGTGTTCCAGGGGATAGGCGAAGTTTAGCGATTTCTTCGTCTTGTGCTTGCGCTGACGCTAGGGCGCTGAAATCGACAGTTGCCGGCGCTGCGGCACAAGATACGGAAGCCGTCAGGCGAGAAAGCGCATCGGCTGCAGCATTCGCAGATCCCTGCACATGCCTGAGATCGGTTGTGAATTCCGCGATGTAAGCGAGGTGACGACTCTCACGGGGCGAAAATTTGCTGCTTGCAGACTTGATGGCAAACGTCAATGGCTTGTGATCCGTGGCGATGAAAAAACATCGGGCTTCAAGGAAATGCCTGAAGTGGCGCACACCCATATAAGCAGCAAGGAGTTCACGTCCGAAAGTGCTGTAGCGGCTTTCTGTGGGTGACAACTTGCGCGAGAAGAATGCCAAAGGCTGCCACGATCCGTCAACGAACTGTTGTAAGGTGGCTCCAACTGCCACATCCGACGCGTCGGTCATGAGGCACAGTGGAGCGTCTGGTGTTGGGTGAACAAGCAGGGCGGCGTCTGCGAGCTCTGTCTTAACAGCTTCAAAGGAGCTTGATGCATTCTCAGACCACGTAATGGAAGTACACTTCTTCTTCTTACCCTGAAGCAGGTCAGTAAGGGGTCTAATCAGGTCAGCACAGCGGAGAATGAAACGCCGATAGAAATTGATCAGTCCCAGGAACTCGCGCAGTTGACGCAAAGAAGTTGGCTTTGGGAAGTCTCGAACAACTTGCACTTTGGAAGGGAGTGGCCGGATTCCATGACAATCAACGTGGTGTCCGAGAAAGTCAAGTTCAGGCACGCCGAACGTACACTTGGTTTTGTTGACGATGAGGCCGTACTCGGCAAGGCGTTCGAAGAGCTGTCGAAGATGGGAAAGGTGTTCGTCTGCGTTGCGGCTAAAGATGAGGAGATCATCGATGTACGCAAAGCAGAACGGCAGGCCTCGGGTGACTGTGTCTACAAACCGCTGGAATGTTTGAGCGGCGTTACGGAGCCCGAAGGGCATCCTCAGGTATTCAAAAAGGCCGAAAGGTGTTATGACAGCAGTTTTGGGAATGTCCGAGGGTTCGACAGGTATCTGATGATACGCCTTGACCAGGTCAATCTTCGAAAAGATGGTTGCTCCATGCAGTGGTGCTGTGAAGTCCGCGATGTTAGGCAGTGGGTAGCGATCAGGAATGGTAAGCGCGGTAGTCGCCGCAGGGTCGCCAGTCACCTGGGGACTTCTTGGGCACCATGTGCAGCGGAGAAGCCCAAGGACTTGATGATGGTCGCACAATGCCAAGTTCGAGCATATGATCAAATTCAGCTCGGGCAACCTTGAGTCGATCTGGTGCGAGGCGTCGTGAACGACCATGTACAGGTGGCCCTGAGGTAATAATGTGGTGGGTAACATCGTGCTTGACAGGGCGCAGAAAATTGGACGGGCGAAGCAAGCTTGGAAAGTCGTCGAGTAACTGTTCGTGCACTGACGAAGGTGGCTTGTTGATAACTGCGGTGATGCCGGTTGTTGACGCTATACCTTGCACCGTTAGGTGTGTCTTAGCATCGACAAGGCGCTTGCGGGAGATGTCCACGAGCAGGTCGAAATGACGAAGGAAGTCCGCTCCGAGAATTGGGTAAGAAACGTCCGCTACGAGGAAAACCCAACGAAAAACGCGACGGAGTCCAATGTTAAGCGTGAGAGCGCGCTCACCGTAAGTCATGATGGTGGTCTTGTTGGCGGCTTGCAGCGTAAGTGCAGATCGGCGATTCTTCGGGAATGCGGGTGAGGGTGGAACAACGCTAACTTCGGCTCCCGTGTCCACGAGGAAACGGAGCCCTGATGTCTTGTCCAAAACGAAGAACAAGCGGCTGCTTGCTGGACCGCCACCACTCGCCGCTTCTAGTGGTGAGTCGGAGCGTTTCCCGAGAAAGTGCAGGGAGATGAGCACTTTCGGGCGGCTGCACCAAAGGTCCGGTGATACCAACACTCGCCGGGATGCGGAGACTGTGATGAGGAGCGCCGGCGGGAAGAGGAGCGGCGGCGTGACGAGGATCGAGAGCGCGCAGACAGGGTAGCTATCTGAGCGGAGAGCTGTTCGATCTGGCTGCGAAAGTCGTCGCGTAGGGCGTGCAGGTCTGGTGGCGAAGGGCGAGATGCCTCACTTGTTGTGGAAGTGGTCGCGATCACTGACATAGTTGGGGAGTCGAATTCCATCACGGAATCGGCAAGCTGCGCGAGCTTTTCCAGCGACAAGTCCGCTGCAGCGGCGAGCACCATGCGGACGGTCGAAGGCAGGCGCTGTAGGAGGAGCTCTCGTAGCAGGTCCTGATTCAACGAGGTGGCTTTTTTACCAATAAGCTGCTGAAGACGGCGCAAAAGCTGTGAAGGCTTACGGTCGCCTAGTTCTTCAGCAGAAAGCAGCTGTTGGAGACGCTGCCTCTCTGAAGACGAAGTGCGTTTCAGGAGCTCGGCCGACAACTTCTCATAGGGGTTCGTCTCCGGTGGGGCCAGAATGAGGTCTCTGATTTCGCTGGCGATCTCCGGTGGAAGCGCAGACACCACGTGGTGGAATTTTGATATCTGAGTCGTTACCCGGGCCGTGACAAACTGGCTGTTTACTTGCGCCAGCCAGAGAGACGGATCAGCAGGCCAGAATTGCGGAAGCCGAAAAGAGACGGCGGAGACTACTTGCGTCGCTGCAGGGTCGGGGGATGCTTGTCTGGAGTCGCCGGTGGTTTCCATCGTCATCGCAGCCAGGAAAATGATTGTAAAAATTTCGATAGTCCGTGGTCACCAATTTGTAGACGTCCAGGGCGTTGGTTGCGCGATGATATTGCGTGTTCACGAGTAAAGAAAGACAAAGGCACGTCTACAATAAGAACTCGTATATTTAAGCAAAAGCGCTGCGAGGCGAACGAGGCAGCAGCGACGGGGCGACTGGCGTAGCTTCGGCCCGGCGGCTGTGTTTACAACACCCGGCCGACCCGGCCGCCGTAACTCGATTGCCTAGGCCACTCTCCGTGACCGCACAGTAAACACAACACGATGCGAACGTGGACTCCGAGCGCCGAGCACGCTCGCTCGGCGCGGTTGCTATAGTACTACTATTTTCAGTGGAATCTGAAAACAGTCCAAAGTGCAAAGCAAGGATACGCAAAAAACAAACAAACAAACAAACAAACAAAAAACACCGAGGCTCTTTCACACAATTGTTAAGGCGATGCGAAGGCGACAGCCTGCGTGGCGATGCACTAAAGACTGAAATGTCATGTCAGGATCGCTTGGCTCGTCGGTTCTCGTTTCGTGCTTTTCGAGCCTATACTCTGGCGTTGCATGCCTTCTTCAGCCTACCACACAGTCCGTTAAGCCCTTGCTCAACGTCTTCCGTCGCGCGCCCTTGCCGCGTTACTCCGCAGTACGAGTGAACTAGTATCCTCATAGGCGTGCGCAGGGTTCCGCATTAGGGGGGGGGGGGCAAGGTTCGTCGCAGCGCCCCCCCACCCTACTAAGTCAATGTATGGGGCAGATTTTGCGCCCCCCCGCCTCCTATGCTACTAGAAGGGTCAATGTACGGGGCAGATTTCGCGCCACCCTCTTAGGTGATTAGGGGGGGGCCCCCCCCCCTGCCTCCCCTGTGCGCACGCCTATGAGTATCCTTATCCGATAGTAGGCCGAGAAGCGAACGCATAGCTCCCGCGCATCGATTCACGCCTGAGAGTTCATGGGATATCTGTCGTACTGTTTTGTGCTCCCGCCGTGATTTCGTTCAAGGCCACATTTGCATTAGACCTGTAAGGTTTTCCCCTTAATAAAAGGGACACACAGAGACGTTTTATTTGCGCTGGCCCTCTGTTTTGCGCTTCATAGCTAATGACAATGCATCTGCTCTCCGAAATAGTATCTGTGCTCAATATGGCTTGTGGAGCGTTATTCCTGGTAGGCTTTGGTAATACAATATCATCACCTTAGCGAGTCATGCCGATTTTTAAGCGCTTCCTTGAGAACGAGCTGGTGGATTGTGAACACAAAAAGCCGAAAGGTACGAAGATGCCGTTGCTATGAGTAACATGTGGTCGTACCCAGGATAACGCGAGAGAATCCTGCGTAAACCACAGCTGTTGGTGATTGCATGAATGATAATTTTTGACCCGCACACCTGTATATGGTGCAATAACGACAGACCGCCACTGTTTCAAGTATCGCGGGAGCGTTCTCAGAAACCGCAATAACTTGCAATACACACGCGAGGTAGAGCTAGCCATCGAGACCCTTGAGTTTCAGCAAGTACTTCTGCAACAAGACCGTAAGACAGGTAGGGCCGCTGGAGTCATGACTCCAGTCACCGCGCTTAGTCCCCTAAATAATAGATTGTCCGTCAAGATCCGCTCGGAAAGACCGTTCTTGGTCTCTTGTGAACTTGCGCCATATCTTTCCGGCTGGAGAATGCTTCACTACCCCAATTTTGATATTGTGTGAGATCCCAAATTTCGTTAAAATTAGTTCTGGAGCTTGTTATACCCAAACTTTTCATGATTAGGAGGCACACCAAGTTGAATTGATGTTAAACCCCACTTGATCATTACCGGCTTTCTTTAACCACCCTTTTTTCTTTCGCAAAAACATGAACATGCGACCGATGCAGTCCATATGGGGTCTGCGACATTTCGTCGGTGCAACGCCATTGCCAATGGGCTGCTGTCCAATCTATGGAGAAAATTCTATAGCACCATCAACACTCGCTTTAAATCAGCCTTCATATTTTGCCGATTTTGTGAACAGAATGAGCTTTCACTGCTTCTGCTGTGCTACTCTTTGCAACTCTCTTTTTAACATGCCGCTGCATGCTGTGAATCAGCCATATTGCAGTTATTGCATATTGCATCAGGTGATAGAAAAATGCGCGGAATACAACCAACCCCTATACATAGCCTTCATAGATTACGAGAAGGCATTTGATTCGGTGGAGGCATCAGCAGTCATGCAGGCACTGCGGAATCAGGGCATCGACGAACCCTATATAAACATAATGGAAGAAATCTACAGCGGATCCACAGCCACTATAGTCCTCCATAGAGGAAGCGACAGAATCCCAATAAAGAAGGGCGTACGACAGGGAGACACGATCTCTCCAATGCTATTCACCGCGTGTTTACAGGAGGTTTTCAGGGCCCTAGATTGGGAAGAAGTAGGCATAAGAGTTGATGGAGAGTATCTCAGCACCCTGCGATTCGCTGATGGCATTGCATTGATGAGTAACGCGGGAGACGAATTACAGCTCACGATTACTGAGCTGGATACGGAAAGTAAAAGAGTAGGTCTGAAAATGAATATGCATAAAACTAAAGTAATGTGGAACAATCTTGGCAGAGAACAGCGCTTTGCGATAGGTGGAGAGACACTGGAAGTTGTAAAGGAGTACGTCTACTTAGGACAGGTAGTAACCGCGGAGCCGAACCATGAGAGTGAAATAACTAGAAGAATAAGGATGGGATGGGGCTCATTCGGCAAGCATTATCAAATCATGAATGGTAGTCTACCACTATCCCTCAAGAGGAAGGTATATAACAGCTGCATCTTACCGCTACTTACCTACGGAGCAGAAACCTGGAGACTTACAAAGAGGGTTCAACTTAAATGGAGGATGACGCAGCGAGCGATGGAAAGGAAAATGATAGGTGTAACCCTAAAGGGGTGGTGTCATCAAATTTCGAGGCTATAACAAGTCTGTTGTGGGTTTTCTCTGTATGCAAGGACACTCCACACGAAGGGTCGGACACAGCAAACGTTTAGAATATATTTTAATTCACTTCCAAAGTGTACCTAAATGCCCATTCTTCCGATCGAAACCCATCGCTAGCGCGCCAACTCTGACGTAGCTCTATAGGAAAGGCAACGAAAGTTGTAGTGACATCACACCAGATCTGCTGTAGTGACGTGAGTGACCTCCGGACCTCCGCCACCTCCGCAACGTACGTACCGGCTGTAGTGAACTAGAATATATTCCAGTTCACTACAGCGTGAACTAGAATACTAGTTCACTACAGCGTGAAGTTATAGTGAACTAGAATATATTCTAGTTCACTATAATACCGGCAAAGCATCGGTTGTTACATCACTCGCCGAGTTTCGATCGCTTCCTGGCTAAGTGCGTCACAGCCTTGCGTGGTCACGTGACCAAGCCTCCTACACTTCTACGTCACTGCCCAACCTCGGCGCCCAACCGAAACCGAAAGTTGTCCACATCAAAAGGCGATATTAAATTATTTAGCGTGAATACATGAACCTTGGTGCGTGCATCATGCTTCCTGGAGCTATAGGAAACGCTTACAGCAAAGAACGCGCAAGCCACAAACATGGTGGCACCACCCCTTTAATAGACAGGAAGAGAGCAGAGTGGGTCAGGGAACAAACGGGGGTTAAGGATATCATAGTTGAAATCAAGAAGAAGAAATGGATATGGGGCGGGCACGTAGCACGTCGGCAGGGTAACCGGTGGTCATTAAGGGTAACTGAATGGATTCCAAGAGATGGCAAACGCGTGAGGGGGAGACAGAAAATTAGGTGGGTAGATGAGATTAAGAAGTTTTTAGGTATAACGTGGCAGCAGAAAGCACAGGACCGGGTTGATTGGCGGAACATGGGAGAGGCCTTTGCCCTGCAGTGGGCGTAGACAGGCTGATGATGATGATGATGATGATGCATGCTGTGAAAATAGAGCATTTCAGTTTTGGACCGGATATTGGCCATTGCGGCTATGAGTCGGCATCAGTTGTATGTAAGTCATACGAAATTCAATCGTGTGTAATAATTAACACAACAAAAGTCGCAGTTTAGCCACAAGGGTGAAGGAATGAATGCGGTAGCAACAAATTGGAATGTTATACGACGTGAGGCAAATGGCTTCAGGAGCCACAGTTCGGCCTGAAAGTCGAAATATCGATTGAGATGAGAAAATAGTAGACCGGTACACGAAGTAAGGATAAGCAGACCTCATGGCGATGCCAACGGCAAAATTGCGCCTGGAGAGTCCATACAGTGGTTATCGCAATAGTATGCTAGCGTACGCTGCTGAGACTCGTGCGAGTGGTTAATGACTTATCATGCACTGAAGCGCCGCTAGATAGCAAGCGCCTTGGCTTCTGAACCAGCAGAAGTTAATGCTTCTGTAGAAGGCCGCCCGTCATCCACATTGTTGAGTTGAGATGCAGTGATTAGACTCATTCTGCATACAGAATGTTTCCGCAGTGTCGTTGAAACTGCTGGTTATTGCCGTATGCAGATATTGCATTCGCTAGAAATATTATGTCTTCCAAGAACTACAGGAGCGACTGAAAACTTTCAATGTGTTAAGGAACCACTAGTTTGGAAGAGATTACGAGCACTAGTGCAGCATGATGCTGAAAGCACGGTACCGTTTTGCTCTCTAAGTAATGAAATAGAGCCGTTGCACCTTCACCACGTTGAAACTTGTGTCTACTGTTATCCCTTGCCGATATACTTGAAAACTAGTTCCGCGATTTTTTGATCACGTCTGGCTATCGGCGCTTTTGTATGCAGAGCCATCGTCGTGGTGCTGCACGGCGGCGGCTTCCGCAAAGGTTCGAACCGCCACCCTCTGTACGATGGCCGTTGGCTGGCCGCCTTCGGCGACGTCGTCGTCGCCGTGCCCAACTACCGTCTAGGCCCGCTGGGATTCCTGCGCACCGGTGAGGGAACGCCAGACGCCACCGGAAACCAGGGACTCTGGGACCAGCTGCTCGCTATGCAGTGGATTCGCGCAAACGCGGCTTCCTTTGGCGCTAATTCGGGCAAGATTACGCTACTGGGCGTGGACAGCGGTGCCATCAGCGCAGGTCTGCACCTCCTGTCGCCGCTGAGCCGGCAGTACTTCGAGCGCGCAGTTCTCGCAGGTGGCAGTCCTTTCATCATGAGCCGCTACAGCGCGTTCGCCGAGCTGGACGAGCTGCGCGAGCTAGCTGCCACCGTGTGTAAGGATCCATCAGCGCATCCATTCGCGGTAGTGGTGAAGGACGAGCCGTCCCTGAGGAAATCGTCGATGTCGTGCCTTCGCGCAGCCCCCGCCGAACACATCGTTGACAACCTGGATGAATTCAACGGCGTGAGCGCGCGGCCCTTCGGTCCCATCTACGGTGCGAACGACAGCGCTGAGGACGACTTCTTCCTACCGACAGCCGCTGGAGACTCTTACCTCCTTCCAGACGAAGAAGGAGTCGGCGGGCCCTTTGGCGGCAAAGCGTTGGTCCTCGGCTATACGTCTAACGAGGGCGAGTATTTTCTGCGCCAGTTCGTCGATCAGTGGGATCTAGAGAGCGCGGATAACCTGCCTAGACCTCTGGTGCGTCTGCTGCTCGACAGGCTGGTGCTCCACTTTTTCGGCGAAGAGCAGATGAGGAAGCTCAGCGAGCTGTATTTCGGTGATTTGCTCGCGGACAACGACAGCTCGACCTTCTCGTCGGCCGCCGACGCCTACTTGCAGGCCGCGTCGTTTCTTGGTGACGTGCTCGTCAAGTGTCCCGCAAGAATGATGGCGGAACTCGCGTCTGCTGGAGGCGCGAACGTTTACCTATACGAACTCGATTACAACGTCAACTCGCTCGCTCTGGACGAGGGAGCCGGGTTGCGGGGCCGCTGGTCCGGTGCGCCCCACTACACCGACGCGCTCTTTATGCTGGGCTTCTTTCTCGGTCGAGGTTTAGAGGCCGATAACCACGCCCTTTCAACCAGCCGCCGCATGATGGGCAAAGTGGGCGCTTTTGCCCGAACAGGGTACGTTGCGTCTGCTTGCAACTCGGTAATTAGGAAGGTGAGATAGACTAGCAAACACATATGCTCGCATGATGATGGTTTCTTAGATTTAATGGCGCAAAGGCCAAGTATGGCCGAATAGCACGAAGGCAACAGTTTCAGTGCAGTTATTATGAATTACAATGTGTAAATTTGACGTTGCCGTAAAAGGGCTTAAAATAGTTGTTCTGAGTGGCGCAATATATACGTGCCCATAATCAGATTTCCACATATGTATACTATAGTCTTATCACTCTTTAGCTTAAACACTTTTTAGAGTAGCTTGGTAATTAGGAAATACTTAAAAGAGAATTTTCCGCCTAACTTAATCGCAGTTCAGCGCACCTTGTACTGCGATTACATTCACAGCACAGTCTCTCACAAGGCATTGCGGCGATAATACGATACCTCTGGTGTAGGCACCTTATTTTTACATGCAAGAGTCCTGGTGAGGCAGCACTGCCTAGTACTGCTGACACGTTTCAATGTTTGGGTCTTTAGTAATGCATTTTCTTATATCGAATGCTTGACGGTCACTTCGCTGTACTGATATCGTCTCACGTCGCTGTAAGTGTATTATGTATGGTGCTAATTGACACGGTCGATTACTGTACTTTTCGCTCTAGCTCGTTTAACTGCTAGAAGCAATGTAACGTTGTAAAATAGGGGATTGCCATGTGTAGCCTTTAAGTCCTCTCTCACCTAATTTTGTGTTTAAAAAATGAGCCCTCAACGACAAACTCTCTAAATCTACTAAACTAGAAATTCTCTAAGTACAATCACACTCATATGGCTTTCAAAGACTGCAAAAAGCCTTCGACCCAGTAGACGTATGGCACGTTTGAGTTGTGGACACCGCCACCAGCGAGCCGCGGAGTCGTCGATGCCCGAAAAGCGGCGGGGAAGTCCACGGCTCCCGGAATGCCGGCAATCGGTGTCGAAGCAGCTCGGGGGAGAGTGGCACCCCGCTGCGCGCACGCAGTGATGACCGCGCACCGCGCTCGCCGAGGCCGTCGGCTGGTATCGAATGAAAATGTTAACATTTTCAAGCTCCCTGTCAATTCAAGAATATTTAGCTAAAAGAATTATGTAGGTATCTTCAGCCGTTCGAAAGTTATGAACATTTTTCCAACCAGTCCTAGACGCATTCCAAACCGAAACTGAAGGTTTCTTATTCCACAACACCTGCAATCTCGTCATAATTGTCACTCCGTATACATATTACGTAATACTAAATTGTGTAAGTACGTTGTAAAGCTTGTGGGGCAATGTGTTTTCGATTTAGTTAAAGATTTCCACTACGCGGCTTCGGCACTCTGTTGTTTACGTTGCGCGCGTTTTCGCTCCGCTGTCTGTGCTTTTTCGTACGCCATTTCGATCTCTTGGACCTGGTTCTGGGCTTTCAAAGAGAAAGTTGTAGTACTCCGTGAAATATGGCGTAGTATAGGACGGAAAAGAAGCGTGAACGCAAGAACTGGGGCATCGATATACCAAGCATGGACCCACTGTGGAGCATATGGATAACAGTCAGCTGGAGACGCAGAACTATTGCTAGAAAGAAGGTACATGCTTCGGCTCACTCAAAAGGAGATTGTGCCGCATCGAGGAAGGTCCTAAGGTATGAGCTTGGTTAATATCAGACATATTGAAAGTTTGTTTATTACATAGACTTTCGGTTTAAATCTTTAAAGCCATTTTTCTCAAAACATGATTATTTGCATCCTACAGTTACGCTAACAGTGATAACGTTTCTTCAAATAAACATTTTCACAGAAAATTTCGCGTGCTATAGGCGGAGCTAGGCATTAAAGCGCAATGATTGAAAATGAGCGGTAACTTTTTGTACTATGGCCAATTGTGTGTAAAACAGTCCTGAGAAATATCAACTTTATCAGTATTTTTAAGATAATGCGCCATAGCTTAGAGATGTGGTGATCGTGGACGTTAGATGCACAGGATATTGTCCTCACTACGTGTCGCCCTGCCAAGTCGCGTTTCAATGACACCAAACATTTTGTAGTTAGGACTCTTGGCGCAACATGCATATTTCGGCCCATTTGGTTTTTATAAATGTCATTTGTTTAAATTTACCTAAGCACTATAAGCCAGAACCATAACTGTAACTTTTGAACTACAACTGTAAAATTTTTTCTCGAAGGTGGTGACTTACCTTAACATTGGGTTGGAGATAAATATTTTGGGCTGAGTACGTTGGCTTGAAAGTCAGCGGCCAGCTGAGGATCTCACAGACGACACAGGGCGCGAGATCCATTCGAGACACAACCTTTGCTGGCTGAAGGACTAAGACAGCTTGTCGCCGCTACCGCCTCGGGGCTAGACTTGCTGCGCGTGGCGCGGGCGTATGATGATGAATAGAGGCCGGCATTAGAAAAGAAACGGCGAAGCAATGAATGCGATAGCAACAAATTAGCACGTCACACGAAGAAAGGCCAGCATTTCGAGCGCTGCTGAAGCACAAATGACGCACGAAAAGAACACACACAAAACGAGCGCGAACTAACAATTGTCACAGCTCAACACTTGCAACGCGCTGCTCACACACGAAACAGGACACATGAAAAGAGCACACATGGTATACAGAGGACGAGCGCGACCTAGCAACTACCACGGTTGTTACTTCAACGAGCCCCTACTTTGGCTCTTCCAGCTAGCAGCTCACTCCTTTCGCAAACGCGGCCGCTGCAGTGAGCGAAGTGACCTTCGTGTGGTCTATAGCTTCAACACAAACTTTGAAGTGAATGTACAAGACGTACAAACCTTCGTCCTCAAATGATAAGCACGCGTGCACGGGCGACCACGCCCTGAATGTCAGTGTCGGAGGCTTACATCACAACTCCGGCTAAACACTAGAGAGATTTAGAAATTGGGACCCAAGGAGCTAGGGGACACGAAAAATTTGCGAGCCTGCAGGGCGCATGCGCAGAGCCCAGGCCACACTTGGGCACTTGCGCGCGCGTTGTGCCAAGACCCAAAATCGAAAACTAGCGTGGGGTGCCAGCGAGACGACGCAGACGCAGCGCGGGCGATGATGCGGCATGGCCTGCGTCTCACATAATTTTAAAAAAGAAGTTCGGGGTTGGCAATCGTACTTTAGAATCTGCAACAGTATGTACATCGAGGTCAATTACTAACATGGGCACCTACCAGTGTGAAGAAAATTCACCGAAGAATAAGGCTGGGTAGCGCGCATGCGGTAGGCATTTTAACTCATACGGGCCACTTACTGCGGTCCATAAAGCGGAAAGCGTAAAAACGTTGCACTTTGTCAGTACTGACATCTGGGGCGGAAACTTGAAGAATTCCAAAGAAAGTTCAGCAGAAGTTAACGAACACGCAGTGTGCGATGGAAGGGGAAATTACAAGCGTGACATTTTGAGGTAGGTATACGACAACGGGGTGCACCAGAGAACGAGCAGAGGTAGCCGGTATCCTAATTTGCTGTAAGGAAAAGGAACCCTACGTACTCGTAGTGTTAATTTAACAGCGCATTTAGTTGGGTCAACCGTTAATGCGGGGTTGCGGGCTATGAGTGTGCTTAAAAACATCGAGGGATAAACGTCTGGATCAACACCTGGGAACATGGGCCCTTTTTTGCGCACTGCGAGCCATCACTGCTGCATTACTTAATGAGTTACTCTAACTTTAATCTAACAACTGACTTCCTCTCTGAGGCAATGACACTAGTCTGCCTCAGAGTTACTTCTCCAATGCCCTAAGAAACTGCGCCAATGTTCGACTTGAGTAAATTTGTTATTGCTCTCGCTGCGGATGGCCCTACTGAGTCTAGGACCAAGTGTACAACATAACCTGATTTCGCCTGAGGATAATTCGGAGATCCATGTGCAAGTGGTTGATGATCGCCAGTGCTCCAGCATAAGAGCCTGAACCGCGTGGAGGTTGATACAGTGCGCCTGGGTGCCCCGGTACTGTTGAGGGGCCAGCAGTATCCGGTTCCAAGTTTTCCGTGATAGGATAGTGTACCGCTGCTGAGATCCGGCGTGATGTTAGACGAGCCTTTGATGTAGGTCAGCAATCTCGCGGCGGAGACCCGCGATCTGTTCACGGTAAGCTTGAGCAGCACCGCGTTCTACTGCTGCATCAGCCCTTGAATCTGCACATAGACTAGTCGGTTCACAAATCCTGGGAGAGTTGTAGTCGCGCGACGTCAGCGACAGACAATTCTCGGAGTCATACATGTAGGTGGTGATTTCCTCCTAAATGCGTTTTACCCGTCTTTGTAATGCATCCCGAGAGCAGCGCTTCTAGCTAGTACAGTACAGTACAGGTTGCTGTCGAAGTTTATGAGCTGCCACCATTGTCATTTGTCGTCAAGTGATTGTTTCCGCATCTTGTTTCAATTTGAGAGCTGTCCTCGAATTAGCTGTGACTGTGTCAGACGGCTCTGAAAATTCCTCACTCTAAATTTGTGGCGATGCACCACTTGTTGCGGCCGCTTGATCAGCCTCTGAAACATTTTGTAACTGATTAGAGGCGATATCCGACTGCGAGGGACGATCGCTCATGGTTACTGATTCGGGCATGAGCCTGTGATGAATGTTTTATAAACAGTGGGTATGGCCCATAGTGGCACATACATCCGTAGGCGTTTGCTTCAAGGGACCGACAACTGCCGCCCAGAATATGAAATGAGTTGACTCCACTGATATAAAGATTGCCCGTCGCATTGACTCAAACCAACCCTGTTTTTTTTCGTGAGCGATGGATTTATATTTTAAATGCGAAGCATTTCTTAGCGAACTTCTACGACTTTCGGCGTATCTATCTATCTATCTATCTATCTATCTATCTATCTATCTATCTATCTATCTATCTATCTATCTATCTATCTATCTATCTATCTATCTATCTATCTATCTATCTATCTATCTATCTATCTATCTATCTATCTATCTATCTATCTATCCGCCTACGACTTTGTGCTCTCCTGGCCGTTTCGTTCATGGGGTGTATACCAAAAGTGGTATGGCATAAGATAACTGTATGACAAACATAAATGACTGGTCATAACATGAAAATCATGACATGCATGTCATGTACAGCGTGATCTATATACCACAGTCTTGGGGCTCTTGCGGCCGTTTCGTTAATTTGATATATACCAAAATTGGCATGGCTTGGCAAGAGTGTATGGCGAACATAACTAACTGGACTTGATATGAAAATCATGACACGCATGTCATGGACAGCATGACTTACGTGCCACGCTCATGGTGCGCTGGCGGACGTTTCGCTCGCTTGATATACACCAAAATTGGTATTGCGCGACCTCACTGTGTGACGAACATAAAGAGAGGGAGTTAATATAAAAATCATGACACGCATGTCATGTATAACATGACTTACGTGCCACGCTTTGGTGCGCTGGCGGACGTTTCGCTCGCTTGATCACACCAAAATTGGTATTGCGCGACCTCACTGTGTGACGAACATAAATAGCAGGAGTTAATATGAAAATCATGACACGCATGTCATGTATACCATGACTTACGTACCACGCTCATGGCGCGCTGGTGAACGTTTCGTTCGCTTGATATACACCAAAATTGGTATTGCGCGACCTCACTGTGTGACGAACATAACTAGCAGGAGTGAATATGAAAATCATGACACGCATTTCATGTATAACGTGACTTACGTACCACGCTCATGGCGCGCTGGCGGACGTTTCGTTCGCTTGATATACAGTCGTATGTTTGCCGATGACTGCGTAATCTACCGATCAGTAACCAACATTCATGACCGAACACTAATTCAGCATGATCTTAACAACATACAAACATGGTGTAACCGTTGGTTAATGAACTTAAATCCTAATAAATGTAAGCTTGTTTCTTTTTCCCGCCGCCGTAACCCTTTTGAGTTTACTTATTCCATCGCTAATGTTCCCATACAATCAGTTCAATCATTGAAATACCTCGGCATCACCTTGGCTCATGACCTGTCTTGGCGTCATCACACTACTAACATCATCTCGTCTGCTAATAAATCACTCGGGTTTCTCAGACGACACTTACGCCATACTCCGCCTCACGTCAAGACGCTTGCATACAAATCGTTTATCAGGTCCAAACTCGAGTATGCATCTTCCATCTGGAGCCCTCATCAATCATACATCATAAGAGAACTCGAATCACTTCAAAATCGGGCTACCAGGTTCATTCATTCTGCATATTCGTACGATATCAGCATATCATCTCTAAAGGCGGAATCAGGTCTGGAAACCCTTGCTTCACGCCGACAGTGTGCCACCCTCTCTCTTTTTCATATGTTTTATTTTCAGTTCACTGAATCATCCACCGTACATCACGCCCCCTCCGCACATATCCCATCGCACTGGTCATCCGTTACAAGTCGCAATACCACGTACCCGGACCACTACATTCCAAGCCTCCTTTTTCGTAAGAGCAGCAAAAGACTGGAACGGCCTGCCTCACGCCATTTGTGCCATCACTAACCCATCTATGTTTGCAGAAGCCATTAAAAACACCGTTGTATAGTTCTTTTTTTTGTTATGCACCACCCCTTATGTAATACCCCTAAAGGGGGTCTTTAAGGAAATAAAAGTGAAGTGAAGTGAAGTGAAACCCGCGGTAACGAAATCCCGAGGGAACGAAATTCTCACCGCAACGAAGTATTTTCGGAGCACCGGCGAACGCCCATAGGAGTCAATGCATTTCGTAACTCGCGACTACGAAATATGTTCATACCGCAGTCCCTCATTAACGAAACTTTTGAAACACGAGTGCGCGAATAATCTACTCTCGCAAGATTAACTACATTCGAAAACTGCTGAAATGCATTCATGCTACACTTAAATTGTGCAAAACTATCGCGACAGCGCACTTGAGAAGCAGCCGCCATCAATAGCGAGTTTTAGTATAGCGGAAAACAGCAAACGCAAGGGTTTAGCGTTAGCGTTAGCGTTGCGTGCTCTTAACTGCGCATGAGCAGAACGTAAACGTAGCCCAAGCTCTTACGTACGAACGCTATTTCTGGAATATAGCGTTCAACGCTAACGCACGCAAGAGATCCCGTACATAAGGCAAGATGGCGGTGCCTGTTGAAGTGAGAGCCGTCCACTTCGAATCTTTGTAGCCGTCGTCCTGCATTATTAAACTTATTCATTCCCTAATAATGTTCGTGTTTGATTTAGATTTGAGTAATGAGGCTTCGCCAACCGTGTACCGCCGATAAAATAGCTCCGTTTTTGAGATACAAAGTGGATTTGCGCTGCAGAAGGCTTAGCAAGATTTGTTTGCAAGGTTCGCTCATGTTTTCTGTAGCAGCGCAGAGATGGCGACGCTGTCTTTAGTCGCCTCTTTCCAAGATACGGCCACAAGTGAAGCAGATACATGTCAGGCGTCGTTTCCCTTCATGCCTTTCGCGGCAGTGCATGAATGTGACGCGTGATGCGTCCCAGCATAAAAAGGCCAAGTAATAGGGGTGTTGAAGAATTCTCGATCGCGGCATGTCGACAGAAACCAGTGTGTCAGAACTCAACACTTCTGCAAACGCGACATGGAGACGCAACAGTCGTGACTTTGGATCAGCTCGACTTGGTGGCGCTTTTGTGGATTCTACAGTGCATTTAGTGTTTTTATGTCTAGATGGCGCCGTATGTGCTTGCGTTAGCGTTAGCGGGAATGCCTTCCGCTCTACTGAAAGACCACCAGTTGGCACGCAGCGCGTTCTGTTTTAGCGTTAGCGTTGAGACGCACGCTAACGCTAAGTAAGCGTTTCCCGCTATACTAAAACTCGCTAATGTTTACAAAAACACATAAAGCTAGCGGCAATGGTGATGATGATGGCTTGCCGAAACACCTTCTCGTTATCGCGGACTACGTAGCCAAATCCACATTCCTTGTGGAGTTTCGTTCGTTGGCTTGGCTCTGTGCTTGGCTTTGTCGGCTTTGCGCGCACATGGTCGCGTGTGTGGAGCCATTTGTGGAGCGTTTGCTTGGTCGCTTTGTGCAACGGAACTGTGTGTTGTGATTGCTTCGTCCGATTTCGCTGCCTGCGAAGATGCCGCCTCCAACGAAAAAGCCGAAGTTCATCACGCTGGAACATAAGGCTGCAATCATCAGTGAGGTGGAAAAGGGCAGGGAAAAAATGGACATCACCGAAGAATTTGGTGTTGCGTGCAGCTTGCTGTCCACGATTCCGCGCTGATTCGCGCTGATCCAGCGCAGCCGGAAAAAGGTTCCCCTGTAGGCGCATTTGATGACGGTACTGGTGACAGCGCAGTGCCGCCGTCACTGACCAGTGCGTGGGGCGAACTTTGTGCCGTGGCAAACGAGATTCCCGATCGAGAGGCATGAAATTGCTGCATGGTAAGGCCGGCCAAAGCAAACTTACTGACTTTCGGAAATAAAATGTGTTTTTTTGCAAATTCCATGTCTTTTCTGCCGCATTCTCGCGCCAACGAAATTCCCGCAAGAGCGAAATTTTGTGCTTTCCCCGCCGATTTCGTTATTGCGGGTTTCAACTGTACACCGAAATTGGTATTGCGCGACCTCACTGTGTGACAACATAAATGGCAGGAGTTAATATGAAAATCATGACACGCATGTCATGTATAACATGACTTACGTGCCACGCTCATGGCGCGCTGGCGGACGTTTCGTTCGCTTGATATACACCGAAATTGGTATTGCGCGACCTCACTGTGTGACAAACATAAATGGCAGGAGTTAATATGAAAATCATGACACGCATGTCATGTATAACATGACTTACGTGCCACGCTCATGGCGCGCTGGTGAACGTTTCGTTCGCTTGATATACACCAAAATTGGTATTGCGCGACCTCACTGTGTGACGAACATAACTAAGCAGGAGTTATATGAAAATCATGGACACGCATTTCATGTATAACATGACTTACGTGCCACGCTCATGGCGCGCTGGCGGACGTTTCGTTCGCTTGATACACCGAAATTGTATTGCGCGACCTCACTGTGTGACAAACATAAATGGCAGGAGTTAATATGAAAATCATGACACGCATGTCATGTATAACATGACTTACGTGCCACGCTCATGGCGCGCTGGTGAACGTTTCGTTCGCTTGATATACACCAAAATTGGTATTGCGCGACCTCACTGTGTGACAAACATAAATGGCAGGAGTTAATATGAAAATCAGACACGCATGTCATGTATAAACATGACGTTACGTGCCACCGCTCATGGCGCGCTGGCGGACGTTTCCGTTCGCGTGATATACAACCGAAATTGTATTGCGCGACCTCACTGTGTGACGAAAATAAAATGGCAGGAGTTAATATGAAAATCATGACACGCATTCATGTATACATGACTTACGTGCCACGCTCATGGCGCGCTGGTGACGTTTCGTTCGCTTGATATACACCGAAATTGGTATTGCGCGACCTCACTGTGTGACAAACATAAATGGCAGGAGTTAATATGAAAATCATAACACGCATTTCATGTATAACATGACTTACGTGCCACGCTCATGGCGCGCTGGCGGACGTTTCGTTCGCTTGATATACACCGAAATTGGTATTGCGCGACCTCACTGTGTGACAAACATAAATGGCAGGAGTTAATATGAAAATCATGACACGCATGTCATGTATAACATGACTTACGTGCCACGCTCATGGCGCGCTGGCGGACGTTTCGTTCGCTTGATATACACCAAAATTGGTATTGCGCGACCTCACTGTGTGACAAACATAAATGGCAGGAGTTAATATGAAAATCATGACACGCATGTCATGTATAACATGACTTACGTGCCACGCTCATGGCGCGCTGGTGAACGTTTCGTTCGCTTGATATACACCAAAATTGGTATTGCGCGACCTCACTGTGTGACAAACATAAATGGCAGGAGTTAATATGAAAATCATGACACGCATGTCATGTATACATGACTTACGTGCCACGCTCATGGCGCGCTGGTGGACGTTTCGTTCGCTTGATATACACCAAATTGGTATTGCGCGACCTCACGACTGTGTGACAAACATAAATAGCAGGAGTTAATATGAAAATCATGACACGCGTGTCATGTTTATCATGACTTACGTGCCACGCTCATGGCGTGCTGGTGGACGTTTCGTTCGCTTGATATACACCAAAATTGGTATTGCGCGACCTCACTGTGTGACAACATAATGGCAGGAGTTAATATGAAAATCATGACACGCATGTCATGTATAACATGACTTACGTGCCACGCTCATGGCGCGCTGGCGGACGTTTCGTTCGCTTGATATACACCGAAATTGGTATTGCGCGACCTCACTGTGTGACGAAACATAACATAGGCAGGAGTAATATGAAAATCATGACACGCATGTCATGTATAACATGACTTACGTGCCACGCTCATGGCGCGCTGGTGAACGTTTCGTTCGCTTGATTATACACCAAATTGGTATTGCGCGACCTCACTGTGTGACAACATAACTAGCAGGAGTTAATATGAAAATCATGAACGCATGTCATGTATCATGACTTACGTGCCACGCTCATGGCGCGCTGGCGGACGTTTCGTTCGCTTGATATACACCAAAATTGGTATTGCGCGACCTCACTGTGTGACAACATAAATGGCAGGATTAATATGAAAATCATGACACGCATGTCATGTATAACATGACTTACGTGCCACGCTCATGGCGCGCTGTGAACGTTTCGTTCGCTTGATATAACCCAAAATTGGTATTGCGCGACCTCACTGTGTGACGAACATAACTAGCAGGAGTTAATATGAAAATCATGACACGCCATTTCATGTATAACATGACTTACGTGCCACGCTCATGGCGCGCTGCGACGTTTCGTTCGCTTGATATACACCGAAATTGGTATTGCGCGACCTCACTGTGTGACAAACATAATGGCAGGAGTTTAATATGAAAATCATGACACGCATGCATGTATACATGACTTACGTGCCACGCTCATGGCGCGCTGGTGAACGTTTCGTTCGCTTGATATACACCAAAATTGGTATTGCGCGACCTCACTGTGTGACGAACATAACTAGCAGGAGTTAATATGAAAATCATGACACGCATGTCATGTATAACATGACTTACGTGCCACGCTCATGGCGCGCTGGCGAACGTTTCGTTCGCTTGATATACACCAAAATTGGTATTGCGCGACCTCACTGTGTGACGAACATAACTAGCAGAGTTAATATGAAATCATGACACGCATTTCATGTATAACATGACTTACGTGCCACGCTCATGGCGCGCTGGTGACGTTTCGTTCGCCTTGATGTACACCCAAATTGGTATTGCGCGACCTCACTGTGTGACAACATAAACTAGCAGGTAGTTAATATGAAAATCATAACACGCATGTCATGTATAACATGACTTACGTGCCACGTTCATGGCGCGCTGGTGAACGTTTCGTTCGCTTGATATACACCGAAATTGGTATGGCGCGACCTCACTGTGTGACAAACATATGGCAGTAGTTAATATGAAAATCATGACACGCATGTCATGTATAACATGACTTACGTGCCACGCTCATGGCGCGCTGGTGACGTTTCGTTCGCTTGATATACACCAAAATTGGTATTGCGCGACCTCACTGTGTGACAAACATAAATGGCAGTAGTTAATATGAAATCATAACACGCATGTCGGTATAACATGACTTACGTGCCACGCTCATGGCGCGCTGGTGAACGTTTCGTTCGCTTGATATACACCAAATTGGTATTGCGCGACCTCACTGTGTGACAACATAAATGGCAGGAGTTATATGAAAATCATGACACGCATGTCATGTATAACATGACTTACGTGCCACGCTCATGGCGCGCTGGCGGACGTTTCGTTCGCTTGATATACACCAAAATTGGTATTGCGCGACCTCACTGTGTTACAAACATAAATGGCAGGAGTAATATGAAAAATCATGACACGCATGTCATGTATAACATGACTTACGTGCCACGCTCATGCGCGCTGGCGGACGTTTCGTTCGCTTGATATACACCAAAATTGGTATTGCCGCGACCTCACTGTGTGACAACATAACTAGCAGGAGTTAATATGAAAATCATGACACGCATTTCATGTATAACATGACTTACGTGCCACGCTCATGGCGCGCTGGTGACGTTTCGTTCGCTTATATACACCAAAATTGGTATTGCGCGACCTCACTGTGTGACAAACATAAATGGCAGGAGTTAATATGAAAATCATGACACACGCATGG